>NW_028301600.1:27878787-28181818 GCF_987345545.1 Pholcus phalangioides
GGGATTCCACCAGTTGATAAACCCAAAAAGTAAAAATTTTCACATTCGTGCTTCTAGCATGGGGGGGGGGGGGGGGACGAAAAGAAAAATATATGCAAAGGGATGTATAACTAATTGGTTTTTTTTACAAGGTAGTCATTTTAGTTGTACCGGTACATCGTAATGGCTACGGGTGGGAAAAGAATACCACTGTAACAACTACATTGTGATTTCATGACATCGTGAATCGTGCGAATAGTAATGTTGTTCCAGAGGTATAAAAAAAAGTAGATATATATATATATACAGATGCCAATGATTTGTATATTTCTTTCTCTACTTAAAGTTGAGGGTGCGTAAAAAAATGGATGCAAAAACAAAAAGTAAAAAATAGGGGCGTTGACTGGCCCTTTCGCTTGTAAATATTTATGCTTGAGAGCCTTACTGGTTGCTTAGTCTTATCGTCCTTCTCATCCTTTTGCGCATCCTTATATAAGCAGGGGTCGAAGATTTTCACACGAAACCGAGGTCATCGGTTCATACTTGAATTCATCCCCGAACAACTGGGCCTCTACAAATCTGTCCTTCTTATAACCTTTTAGCGAAAAGTATCGTTTCTGACATCTGTCTTCTCTTTTCTACCATGAAGAGCGTGAATTAAAGACCTTATATCAGAGATAAAAGTATGTGAAGAAATAAAAAGATTGGGGAGGGCGTTTCTTTTTTTCATTATCCGTTATAATTACTACTGCCACTTCAGTGAATGGGCTTTGATATGATTCTTATTGCAAACCCTTGATCAGATTTAGAATAAATTTATCCTATTAAAAAAATCCCTGAGTCGACATAAGCACAGGAAATAACGATCTACTTGTGTTGATTGATGGAGAGAGCTTTCTGTGAAAAAAAAAAATGTTAATACACATCAACTTTTATTCTATTTACACCCAGCGCCTCAACCAAATGCTTGGTCAGCCAGGACAAGCCAACACTATAGATAAGATTTATAGGGGGTGTTGGACAAGCACGCATTTTGGCGCCCCCCCCCCCGTAATGTTGAAGGATAAGTTAAAGGGGGAAATTTGCGCCTACTTTGGTCTGACCACCTGCCCGCTCCCCCTTAGTTGCGGTCTTGTTTACATTGATCAAAAAAAAATTATTGTCTGTTTATTCAACGGTTGTTTTGATTGGTTTGATACGACATTTGTTTTTGAAATTCGAAATTTTCACTAGAGCAAGAAGAACGAAATTAGTATTTTTGCGAACTCTCTCTTCTTTTCGTCAATGCATTATCTCAACTTTTATTAATATACAGTATTTTTAACCATCGGACACCACTTCTATGCAATAAAAAGTTACTTGAATATTATTGTAGTGATAAATTTTCAGAATCGGGTATTTTTAACAGAAAAGGCTATTATGGAACTTGATACAATTTTGTACAAAGTTAAATCTTATACAGTAAAACTCGTGTTTAACGGAATTTGTATTAAGCAAAAACCTGTCTTCAACGGAAAAAAATCTTGGTCCCTTGATTTTTTAATGCTAAAATACACATTGAAAAACCTGGATTGAATGGAACCTATCTATCGCGGAAAAGGAAAGGAATATTGTATGCTCTTAAGGGGGAAAATTTCATACAAGCACTACAAATGTTTCCCAAACAAATAGGCCAAAGGAATCACACAAAATTTTGAAGTGTTCTACCGAAATTTTTTTATGTAGTCTCTGCTTGCCAATGTGAGTTCTGCATCATCCGCCCCTATGTTAGTAAAAACTGTTTCCGTACTTGATGTCGTGATTTTAAAAGCTTTATGTAGTAGGGCAGTTGCTTCCTGAAATTGTTGCAAACTCTTTCTCAAAAGCACGCTTTTCTACGAGAGAAATCAGTGCAGAGGTGGAATTATCAAATGATATATGCAGGGCTTACAAAACTGCATGCAAGCTGCTTTTCGTGATCGCAGTGCTGAGGTTACATAAACAGACGACGACGACGACGTACAAACAGAACCTTACAGACAAATATAGACTCTCATTGAAATTTTTAGAGAAATTCAAAAAGAAGAGGATGAAGATGAGATTAATGTCATTTTCAGAAGAAAAAACAGTGTAGGGTGAAGTTTTATACAGATGCTATTGGTCAGTTATTGATCTGTTATTGACCACTGGAAAAAATAAAAATTTATTTACAGTACTTTTTAAAAATTTTTAATCTCATTTTTTTCCGCGATGAGAATAGTTATTGTATGTAATGGAATGAAAACAGGGTGCCTGTAAGTGCTAGCACGGCCTTTATCTCATCAACCGGCCGGCGCCAGTGGTGCATTTTGCGAAAATCGTGGCCAAAACCCCCAAAAAAAGTTTCGCCGTTCGACCCTGATTTTTTCACAGATAATAAACCCCGGCTTCTCGGAGTATGTTTTTTTTTCTTTCATCACCTCTTAGTTTTCGCCCAGAAGGAACTCCAATGTGCGGATTCAAGTAGCAATATACCGCACATCAATCTTAACCTTTTGCAAAGCCGCTCTCGTTCAGAAATTTCGTAGCCCTCCAGGGAATTTTAGGCTGTTATTTCTTTTCTTTCAAGCGTGTTAGCAATTTAGAAATACATTTTGAATTTCATTTTTGGTATTTATATTAAAAAATAAATTATTAATAAACCAAGTCATTTTTTAAAAAAGTTCATTTTTGTGAGTGGCGGTAGGAAAAAATGACCTGATGTGACCTCCTGAAATTTATTTCTCAACATACTTTAACATGTTTAGTTTATGAAAAAGCTGAAATTAGCTGCTAGTATCTGCTACTCCGCTGACCCCAGTGACTTTTCTTCAACATGCCATAGCTGAGGCTTGCCTATACAAAAGCGGAATAGATTTGAATTTGAGAAAATTTCTTTAAAAATGGCAGATTAATGCTCTGATATCCTCAGATTATTTGAACTTAAACACTGAAAACTTCAAAATATGCCTCGGACTTTTTTTTCTTTTTTAGTTTCAAATTCAAGGTGCTCACTCTGAAAAAAATTTAGATTTTTAACAAAATACTTATAAAGGATCATAGCTCAAATTTTAAGCAGCAATCACCGATTTAGAAAATCGCTTGAAGAAATGAACAAACACAAAATGAAGTTTTAAATACTTGAATTAAGTGAAATTTGAAGGGTGTAGAGAAAACGCAAAAAAAAAAAAAAAAAATGAATTGCAAGTCTCGACTAGTCTTAACAAACGTTCTCATTTTCTGCGAAGTACTGTACACACAAGGAATCGGTGGTGAACACATATCAGAATTTAATGGGACTAATAAGAGAATAAAAAGAAGGAAAATAACTGATTCATTAAGGAAACAGCGAATACATCAAAAACTTAAATAAATTCGAAAAAGTTTCTTGCAAAAATTCTCAAGATGTGATGCATCAATTAATAATTTTTTATGATCCATTCATATTTAGCATAAGGAAACAACGAAGAAAAAACTTAAGATTACCGCAAAACGACTTCAATGACAAACAACTTGTTGTGACTAATTTCAGCTATATATATATATATATATATATATAGAATTGGTTTTCTTTGTGTCTGTCTGTGTATATGTTCTCTCTACAAATCCGCAATTTCAGATCGATCGTTACCAAATTTTACATATACTCGTAAACGAAACAGGACCCGACTTGAACGATAGGCTACTGTAAAAGTTCATCAAAACAGGTCAAATGCCCGAAATTGTCGGGCAACAATGGTTTTTGGGCCTCAACAATGACATTCGGAATGTTTACTTTGTTCACCGCAGTTCCCTAACAATGCGCCTCAGACATGTTTATTCCTTTACAATGGTTTCTCACTTCTTCAGTGCTCCCAGTATGTTGAGAAAACGTGGGCAACGCCAGGCGTTATAGTTAGTTAATAAATCATAATTATGATAATAATATTATCATAATACTCATTAATATATCGTTGTGACCATGCGATTTTACACCCAGACTACGACCAGAAATATTTGTCCATCAATTACAAACTTTTTATAATAAATTTCTGTGTTTAAATTACGTTTTATGCTTATTTTAACTTCCTTTTTTTACTTTTTTTTGAATTCTTAATCAATTTTTTTATGCAGCATTTTTATGTTATAAGTTTTTTAATGCATCTCAGTAATATTCTTACATACTGCAATTCAAATGTCATATATATGATGATGTATCATGAACAAATCCATGCTATGTTTTTTTATCGCAATTCTATCAATAGCCATACATATCATATTTTATCCATTTCATATCCTTAAAATCCCTTTAATCATATAATTTGCGCCCTGCCGTTAAAAAAACATAATATTTATTGTTCCAAACGGTTTTCAAAAAATGCAACGAATTTCAAGGAGAGTTAATGAGTTTTGACCACGTTTTTCACAAAACGCACCACTGTGCGGCGTAGAGGTATGATTCCAGTTTAAAAAGTGCTGAACAGGCGTTCAAAAATTACCCTGTACCAGTTTTAAGAGTGACAATACCGTGTGTAACAATATGAAAAATATAAATTTTTATATGGTCCCTAACTTACAATCAGAAAGTTGTTGTCCTGTCTCACGTGCTGCCAAAAAAAAATCCATGTTTCTAAGTGTAATATTCACAGAGATATTCGAATTCGAAAAACAGAGGAAATTTGGGAAAGAACAGCGTGTTAAATGCGGAAAAACCGCTTTACCCGTATTTAACGATGTTCTTCCCAAATTTCCTCCGTTTTTCGAATTCGACTATCTCTGTGAATATTGCACTTAGGAACATGGATTTTTTTTTGCAGCAGAAGAGACAGGGCAACAACTTTGTGATTGTAAGTTAGAGAGCAGGGAGCTGTATGAAAATTTTTCCCCCATTTTGTTACACACTGTATTTTCACTTTCAAAATTTTTACAGGGTAATTTTTAAACGCCTGTTGAGCATTTTTTAAATTGGAATCGTACCTCTACGACGGACGGTTGATGACGGTTGCTAGCACTTACAAGACACCCTGTATAGTGTAATGTTGAGGTAAATGCAGCATGTATTTATTATTTATTTAATATTGCTTGGTCGAGGCCTATACAAGGTATGCCTTTTTAATAAATAATGTATCATATCAAGTGATAAATATTTATTAACTAATCTATTTTTAAGTTATTTACTTTATTAGCAATTTATTTTTATTTTATTTCAATTTTTTCGAGATTGTTGCATAATTTTCCACATTATGTCAATTGAACCTCTATTAGGCGGAAACTTGTGTTCAACGGAAAAAATCTTGGTCCCTTGCAATTCCGTTAAAGACAGGTTTTACTGTATATGAATAGAACAGGTTCTGCAATCCTGCAATTGTATAACCTGATATATAATAATGTAATAATCTTTATTGTTTAGGGTCAATTGCCCCGTTACAAGCAAACGAGATGAACAGTTAAATTTTTGTTTTATATAAAATACATGCATGGAAAAAAATATATATACACATATATGCAAACAAAAAGAAGGAGTAAAAACGAAAAAAAAAGAAGAAAAGAATGAATAAATAAAAATAAATAAAAAAAATAATAAACACAGGTGAGAAGCATGCATGGTTACACATTCGACTAAATTAAAAGAAATATATACATATATATTAAAGATTAAAAGGGGGAAAAAAATACACTAGTCAAAACTGGAAAGTTGTGCACATAAATGAACACACACAGGGCCGCAACCATGGGAACAGGCGGGCCTCGTGCCCTGGACCGAAGGGGGCGCAGAATTTGTTCTCAGATCTCTCCTTCAACACTACAAGGGGGCGCCAAAGTGCGCACCTGCCCCGGGTGACCAAGCATCCAGTTGCGGCCACACATAGACATTAAACATGTTTAAAAACTAAGATGCAAGATAAAGTTGAACAGGAAAATACAAAAAGAATGAAAAAAAAAATTAATTAGGAAAAAAAAAATGAACAAAAAGTAAACAAATTTATTCAAGAGGGGAAAATTAACAATAGAAAGCGGGATGGAGGGGATAGCAGATAGTGTATTCATTCACTCTATTTTTCTCGGGAATCTTTCAGAACATCTATGTATATGCCCGCGCTCTCTGCTAAAATGAAATTTCTTAGTTTTAGGATAGACAGGAGGAAGTTTACGATTTGGTGGTATTTTTTATGTCTGTATGGTAGAAAGGAATGTATATTATTATCGATCAGGATATTTGAAAAATATTTTTTCCTGTAGTACTTATAAGTCGGACATCCAAAATTACACGAGATCATGTTTCAAATTTTTTCAAATTGAAAAAATTGTATAACCTGATATACTGTATGTATAACATATACCTAGTCTATAACTGAAAACCCATAAATAAAAAAAACTTTGAAGAAATTAGATATTACCTTGCTGATTTGTATCATTGTTCAAAAATATTTTCAAAATGACAAGTTTTTTGAAAATTACGTGATGATCACTTTATAAATTTATTATCTTGGTAAAAAGACAAGCACGAATTCGATGGTGATGTGATCACTATGTTCATCTTCAGATGGTGATGACAACTTTAATGGGGCGAAACAAGTTAATCATGTTGCATGCGTATCATTAGATTCATGACTAATCATACTCTTACGTCATTTTGGAAACTGGTTCAGACCTGATTCGTCGTGTGCTTAAGAAGTAGAAAGCAAAACCACCAAGAGTTCGAGAGTGATAACATGTACAAAGCTGTTGATATTTAGGGACTAGTTTACCATTTTTTTTACCAACATATATATAATACAGTAAACTTTTGATAATCCGGCCATGCGCTAATCCGGCGTTTTTAGGCTAGTTTTCTTCGAGCCCCACCCGTAAAACTGGAAAACGTTACTGCATATCTATGCGCCGAAGTTTATATTATTCAAATGGGTTTTTCAACTGTCACACACCCTGGTCTGATTATGTGCTGAATTAGTGAGAGCCTACTGTACTGATTGTGAGGGCCTGCAAGTGTATGTGATTATGAAAAAAGGTTTTATAACCAGTCAATAAATAGCTTATTTAAAATTTCATTTTTTCATTATTACTATTATACATAGCGTCGGAAGTGTTTCAGACCTATGAGTGCTTAGATTGAGCTTTATGCAGTAAATTGTCTTTTGTGTGACTAAATTATGGGGGGAGGGGTTGTGCTCAAACCTGCTCTACAGAAGAGTACCCACAGCACCCCCGGTTCCGAAGCCACTGCTATTATAGGTAATATATTTGACATCATTTCTAATTTCGGGACCGCGATCAGTCTCTGCTGGTCAAATTATGCAGTTTTTAAAGCACCACGCTAAGTAATTTTAAGGGTTGCATGATTTTCTTTACAATTCCTTAATAAATAAAAAGAAGCGGAGAATTGAGTAGTATAGTAATATAAGTGAATGAATGCTTTAATCTCATCACAATATCAAATCGTTAGTGACGATGGTATCGATATTAACATCTTGAAAAACAAATGGTATAGCAGTCACTTTCTTAAGAAAGAAAGATTAGTTGATATATGTGTGTGTGTACATTCATTGGTATTCAGAAAGTTCTAGTATCTTAAATGATGAAAATGACTTTGATGATTGAAAATTTGTTAAATACTGACGTATTTAACAATTAAAGCAGTTTTCCCCAACCCTTTGATGAAGCGGGACCCCCCCCCCTTTAATGCAATTCAGGGCATCGTGGACCCCCTGCAGTTAAGGTAAATTTGGAGCACCCCTCCCCATAAAATCCAAAATAAATTGCTTTGTGTAATTTGCATATCATAATAAATTATAATTTCATGGCACTAAATATATCATTCATGCAATGGTAGTGAATGAAAATGATACCACGGACCTCTTACAAAGTACTGACTTAAAGGGTTTTAGTGGTTTTATCTCTATAGAACATAGTCTACTCTAGAATGTTAATGAGTGAAAATAGAGATAAATACATATGCAAAATAAACTGAACATATTCTAGTCTTTTTGCTTTCATAAATAATATGACAATACTGGTGTGCGTTTTAACAGCTGCTGCCTGAAAACCCGTGTGATATCGTGTTTCTGCGTCCCTTTTTCGCTGCAAGGAGCACTCTTTTGCTACTTCCGATGTCTAAAACAACGGGCCCTTCAAATAGCTCAACTCAGTGAAGGCCTTGACGATTTGTAAATGAGCCATTCATTGTGTGTTGGAGTTTTCGAAGAGGTGCCTTTGCCTCTCCCATTATCCAATTTCCTGCGAAGGTCTGTTTAGTGCTCCTACACAGACAAACACACGCATCACTTTTATGCCCTTTTCCCGGCCTAACACAATAAAGTTCTGGCTTCCAAGATCGCCAGTAGTTGATGACGCACGTTCCGAAATACAATAATTACGGACGAAACAAGACTTCTAGCTCTCTCCTTTACACGAATGGTAGGCGGAAAAAAAGTAGGAAAACTCGATTCGCTATGATGAATGGAAGGGATGATTTTGTGGTGAGGAGAAATCGAGAGGCAAGAGCTTTATCAAATGGTTGATGACACAAAAAGTACTGGCCTTCTTTAGAATTCTGAATTGTGGTAAAATTTGTGGTTCCTCTCTAGTAGTTGAATTATTTTGTTAAGCATAACGTTGTTGGATTCCTGCGATTTTTGAAGTTCTAGTGACTTAGCATGAATAATCATGAACGCATGACAATTTTAAACCTGATTCGTACAGCTATGAATGCAGGGTTCTGTTTCGAAATAAGTAGAATGAATAACAAAACCTTCATTATATGTAATTACTGGATCAACTGCATTTGCTATGAGAGTAATAAGTTTTTTTTTTTCAAAAACAAAACTCTTCATGTAATGAAAAATCAATGATAGCTTGTTATTTTTTTCGCAGCCACCTCGTTGGGAATTTTGCCTGTTGTGGTCTTGTATTTGTAAGTTCTCAAAATTGTTGTATTAGGGTTTGATGATGTGAATGGATCTTTGTGTAACGATTATCTGTGAATTTGAAATCACAAGGTTGCTGTTTTTAAATAGAATGTTGTGTGTACTAAAAAAAAAAAAAAATTCTGAAAATAAGCTCCGATTACTCATTTTTGTATTTAATTATGGTTAAGTATTTACATTTGTCAATATAGCATATATAATGTAACTCATGTTTCACGCGTCCTTGGTAGCCAGTATTTGACGGCCATATGGAGATTTCAATAATAGTGTTTCAATGTACAATTTAACAATCATGTTGAAACAGTTTTTGTCATGCGCTGTAAGAAGTGATGTTTCTTATTTTTTGTGTTGCGCCACAAAACCGCAAGGGAGAAGATTATTTCACTAAATTATGCAATTTGGGTTATTTGATGTGAGATACCTATTATTAGAAAGAAAAAGTTGGTTGCTGTTTCAAAGCAGGATCACCCTGGCCCTAAAGGCGAATTGCATGTTTTTTCCCCCTCCCATATAACCAAGCGGACGTGGCTTTGGTAGATGGAACGTCCGTTTCGGGTTCGTTCAGAATGAACTAAGCGATCGCTATAAACTTGCCTACCGGCCAAGACTGTGAACTTGACCCGTTAATGGTCAGAGGAAACGGAGCCTGCTGTCGCCCTCCTCTCATCTATACCTCTTTAGCTCTGCCCGTTAATTGGCACTTCAGTCAATGGTTGCCCAGAGCACGTCCGTCAGACTGGCTCTATTCAGAATTCAAACCTTTGGGCGAAATGATTATAGGTACGCGTCAAAAGATTGCTTGTCTAGATTTCTCTGTAAATTGGAAAGAAAAGGAACTGAACGGATCTCACTTATGACGTTTTGTAAAAAATGACCGGTACATATTTTATTTTTTAACTTCTCGGAATGTTTTTTGGATTTTTTGTCGTATATGTTGTTATATAACTAGCTGTTAAGATTGATTGTCAGTGTTTATAACGAGCCTTTGCATCGAGGCTAATGTTTTAAATTTCATCTTTAATTGAGGAGCTTATTTTTCAAAAGGGAGCTTTTCCACTTTTACTAAATTTTCAGGTAGGAGTAAAAAATGTATTTCTTCAGAATGGATTGCTTTATATAAGTGAAAATAGCCCAGCAGGTAGCATATAGGAGTCGTAGAAGAATATGTAAATATTATTGTTGAAAAAATTCATTTCGAAAAGTGAATTAAAAAAAAAAAAAATGTTCCCCTTTTAAGATAAGCTCCTCAGTTGATATTTACACGACGCGGAAAAGAGAATTCAAATCCAAGTCTTATTTTGGACTTTTTTTGGAGAATTGTTTGAATTCGTGCTAATGTGTTGGTGTTATCAATCAGGGAATACGGTTGAAATATGACGCATTTGTTTGTTGTAAAATGAAGATATATAAAAAAAAATTCGGTATAGAAGAGTAAAAATATTTAAAAACAAGATTGATTGCTTCATTTTTAATGAATGATGCCAATAATTTATTTTTAGTTATTTAAAACGTTAGCATTTATGTAGAGATGTCCTCTCCACTTGTTAATAGAAGATTCCTCGAAAGACTGGTTATATTTTTGGAGATGATGATTACAAGGAAGAAACTTCATCTCTGCCCCCACGGGCAGAAAATTAATTTTCTTCCTTGTAATAATCTCCTTGTAATAATCTCCATCAAATAGATAAGAAATATTTTATCTGATTCCATAGCTTAGCAAACGGGAGATCGGGGTTCGGGTCTCCGTGGGGGCAGATGAATTTGTCTTTCGAGGAATTTTGTATTAGCAAGTTCAGAGGACATTTCTGCATACATGTTGCCATCTGGTGGCCTATGTCATTCTCGAGTTATTAGTTGATTGCTGCCGCCGTCCATGTACGGAGTCGTTCAACATATACGGGGGATTCAAAACTCAACGTACAAATTTTTAGGGGGAAGTAGAAAACAAAACAGGATCACACAGGAATGTATGACCGGAAACCCCAACCTGATCAGGATCAGATGAAGGATAAACGAAGATGCAGAAATGACAAGCGAATAATGGGTGTAAAAACTCTTTATTTAAATATACAGTACGCGTGTACGTTTTCAGAAAAAGTGCCCGAAGTTCTTACCATCCACAGTTATGCACGCTCTTCACAACGCCGACGCATTGATTATCTAACCCTTTCAAAAATGCCCGGCATTTCGCGGACGTTTGCAGCTGCGACGAAGTCGGTGTCAGATTCAACGAGTGTCTCGTAGACCATGGCTTTCAGGGTCCCCACAAGAAGAAATCCAGGCTAGATAAATCGGGCGATCGTGGTTGCCATGGGACGGGTCCACCACGCCCAATCCATCGATACTCAAACGTACTGTTCAAGTAATCACTTGCGACACGGAAAAAATGAGCGGGAGCCTGTCGTGTTTTGGAAAAACATTGCACGCCGAACCAACACGGACAATGTAGAATAATTCCGGCAGTACCTCCTCCAGAAAAATGCGGCCATCCAGTCGGGGTGGTAAGAGGTATGGTCCGATTAAGTCATCACCAGTAATACCTGTCCATACGTTCACGGAGAACCGTTGTTGGGCAGCATGTCTTGGCTCCACGCATGAACATTGTGTTGATTAAAGATCTCTTCACGAGAGAAAATGGCTTCATCCGTGAACAGAATGAATGTTGGAAACGCCGGGTTCTCGTTGCATTTGTCCAACTACGAGCGCGCGAATTCCACACGTCGAGGATAATCCTGAGGCTTCAATGACTGGACCCGTTGCAAATGATATGGATGTAAATGCTTCGTGTGTAATGTGTGTCACACACTGGATTGAGATACTGCAATATCATGGTTCGTGTGTCATCATCAGTTCGTGTGTGCTTGTACCAGAAGATTCTTCCACTCGACGCAATGTCTCCTCTTCCAAGGCAGGTATGCGTGTCGTTCGTGGCCGCTCTGTATCATGCCTGCTGCTGCAGAATGTTCCGTATTCACACAGGTTACTGTGCAAATTCCCAAACATTTGGTGATGTGGTACATGTCTGGTCGGGTAACGTTCTGTATACAACCGTGTCGCAGCCCTTTCGTAGCCGTCAACTGCACCATACACAAAGTGCATGTCCGCCATTTCAGCGTTCGTAAATTGTTGCATGCTGTCCGTACGCAATCTGAACTTGAATGACTAGTGTGGCATTCCAACTACAGCGCTGGCGAACAACGCCCTCCAGCGGATAACGGTGCTCTGAAGCGTGCATAACTATGGATGGTAAGAACTTTGAGCACTTGTGAAACTTAACGTGCACACGTTCTGTCCTCGTGTAAAAGTATTGCTAAATAAAGAGTTTTTCCACCCATTATTGACTTGTCATTTCTTCATCTTCGTTTATCCTTCAGCTTTCAGGTTGGGGGTTTCCGGTCATATATTCTTATGTGATTCTGTTTTGTTTTTGTGTTTTCTACCTCGCCTAAAGATTTGTACGTGTGAGTTTTAAATCACCCTGTATATACGCTCCAAGGGAGAAATATTCTGTTTCCATAGCTTAGTTGGTAGAGCACTCGCTTGGAAAACGAGAGACCGGGTTTGTGTCCCCGTGGGGAGAGAGATGAATTTTCTTCCTTGTAATCATCAGCTCCAAAAATATACCCAATCTTTCGAGGAATCTTGTACGTTAGCATTTCTTCGAAGACTACCTTTTAAAACCGAATGCATTTAGGTGGAGGCCCCCTCCCTTTTTTTTTCCTCATCGTCGCGGAAATAATTTGGAAGCACTTGATGGGTGCTTATTTTTATCATTCGCTAGAGATTGAATGATTCTATTGAGAAGAAAATTAATTCTGCACTATATGAAAGGTAAGTAATTATCTTCATTCACACACAGATACTGTTCCAAAGAAAGAACCCATTCTCATTATTTTTACAACACTGAGCAAGGTCTGGACTTCGAAATAATTAACGTTCAATCTTTAATCGGATTACGAATGGGATGTCGGGATGTGTGCGCAAGTGTTGCGGCTATCTTGTATTATGGCAATAAAGTTTTCCGGCCTTGACGAGCGGATCTTATAATATCAATTCCATCAATACGTTGAAGAATCTTCTGACGGTGTTAGGTAAAGTAAGATGATCACACAATGAACTTTTCAATGAGAAAGTTAAAAAATCAATAAAAATTATTTTTTGTGATTTATATTAGTTACTTTCAAAGATTTTCCATTTACTCGTGCAGATCCTATGGCGTTTAAGGTCCTGTGTTCTGAGGAATTGAGATTTATCTACTTTTTTTTGCTGTTGAATACTCCATTTCATTGCAAACTTCTCAAATTTATGATATCCGCCGTTTGACTAGCTTGATTAGTTTACGCATATTTACGCGCAAACCTTTGAGTTCTTGTTAAAAAACCAAAGTTGGTATTAATTCGATAGGTTCAAGTTTAAGAGAGAGAAAAAATCCAACAGAAAAATATGTATTCACTAAAAAATGAAGGTTTTTTTAAGGAGGTATAAAATTGACAAGCTTTTTATTCTCTGCAGTCAATGATGATTTTCCTTGTATAAACACGTTTGAATAATGCACGCTTTTCAGTTTTGCAAATAGGGGAAGAGGGGGGGGGGCTAATGTGGCAAATTTTAATTTACGATTATTTTGAAGTGAGATGAAGAAATTTAAACTTATTTTTTTGTTTTATTGAAGAACATACACACGTTTTTTTTTCTATCATATATATGATTTTTGATTACTTTCGGCAGGATGATCAATTTTATTCATCAACCCTTTTGTACCATTAGCCCCATGTTTGGGGATCTATGAGGATATGAAAAATATACCCACAAAAACGAGATATGCAATATTATACATTACACTTTTATTTAATCAATCTCCAAATTTTTTTTCAAACTGGCTTATTTCAGGTATTTTTTGTCAAAATTCGTGTCATTCCACTCATCAGAGTGGGAAACTAATTTTCGTCCTGCTTTTTCTCTAATAATCCTAACTGAATCGCTTCAGTGGTGGTAAAAAAATTTAATACAGTGCTCGGTTTCATTCTTAAAAGGTCTCTGCGTTCTCCTAAAGCAGCAATCTTCAACCTGGTGCTCCTCGAATCACCAAGAGTGCTCAAAGCTTGTGTCCGATTCAGGGCCGTCTTATGGGCATCCTGAGCCAAGTGACTTTTTTGAGGCCCTACACAGCAAATTCTTGAAAATTTCAACCAGTTCTCGTTTTTGTGAGGCTCCCGGGCCGTGCCCCGGTGGGCGTATGCGTTAAGGCGGCACTAGTCCGATTTCGTGCACGCGAGCACTTGATAACGCTTCAGCTAAACAAACACCCTGTAAAATGGTATTCAAGGATTACAATTATGTAAATTTCATTCATAAGTCTGCCAAACTTGCCGTAAGAGATGCTTTTCGTTTGATGATGGGTATAGGCAGTGCTCGCGACTCGACAAAGGTTGAAGACCCCTGTCCTAAAGTCTTTCTTCCGCTTTTCCGAGGCTTAGTTCGTCCTGCACGTTGTGGTGTCGCAGGGAGTTTTTCTCTGGTAAAGGGTTGTTAATAAATGAAATAGCTTACCTCCGGGGGTCGTGAATTCATAATTGACACGTTTAAAAAGAAGCATGATAAACATAATGGGATAAATCGAGAAGCTGTCCATACTTAGATAAGACAACCATAATTTATTTTTTTTGGGAAGTGCATTATATAGTATTAATTTTTCTTTCGTGATATATGCTTTTATATTGGATTGCTGTATTTTGGTTATATTTGACATCCATATTTTTCTATGGGCATCTTTTCCCAGTCACCTCCCTGGGCAATTTGCCTGTTGTGGCCTTTGTGTTTGTATTTATGTTGGTGACAGCTAGGCATTGGACGAATAGTGATTTGACCGAATACCGAATATTCGGCGGCCAAATATCAATTTTCTTAAAATTCATCACAATTATAAATAAAATAGATGTTTTTAATTGAAAATAAAATTATTGAGATAATTTCAACAAATTGATATTGAAATTTAATTATACAGTTTATTATTGAAATAAATATTAAAAAAACTGGTAAAATTGAAAGATTTTTATTGCTATGATACTGACAATCTAATTTAACGATATATTGTATTTTAATATTACAGTGATAACAAAGCTAACGAAGATGATTCGCTCTGGAATCGCGTTCGTTAGCCGAAACGTGATATTTCCCATAGGTTTCTATGGAAAATTGTTTGATTCGTTCCAGCTTTTGCCCAAAATTTAAAGATAAGTTTTTAAAACACCAAGGAATGTTGTAAAAAAAGACAAAAACTGATTGAAGGCAAAAATTAACAGCTTCAAAATTGTATAAATGAGAATATACAGAAAGATGATAGACACTAAAGATCTTTTTATTTTTCACTAATGTACGCAACCAACACCAGCTTTAGTCTACCTACTATAAAGCTCGTGTTGACACAACCCAATCGAGTTCATAAGTGTCCCCATCCATTTCTATTGTGGTCAGCTCATTTCTGTGTCTGATACATGATGCAGATGGAAAAGATGATTTCCCAGACTGTTCAGCTTGATGCTAAGAGTCTTGCTCTGAAAGAATGAATGCTCTGAAAACATAAGCTACTTTTTTTTTTCAATGCATTTTCTATTTTTGATGAATCTTTCATTTTATATGAAATGGTTCAAAGAATATAAGAAAGAAGTGTAGGTACATCTGAAAAAAAAATTACGAGGTGGACATGAGTTAATCGGGCTCTAGTGACAGTAATTCTGATGATGGCTGGTGTGAAAATTCAGCTCATGATACTGCTATTATATATCAGTGCATATTATCGTCAATGTTCGTTAGCTGAATCTGTATTCGTTAGCCGAAGTAGAAAAATCACGAAAAAATCTTCGTTAGCTGGAAAATTCATAAGCCGAGGTATCGCTGTATTTACAGAATCAATTTTTTTTCAACACTTGTAACAATTTTACATCTAATTAAGAATATGTCAACCATCATAAAAAAATTTATACGACTTTATTTTTTCTCTCTAGATGTTCTTCCCTTCCAGTAGCTCAATACATTTCTTCTCTAGGAACATCCTTCAGTTTGTGAATTCGTGTAATTCATGCCCACTTCTATCTTATTGCAGTAGGATTCCGTTTTCACTTTTCAGTTTCATGTTTTACTTATCCTAGAAATTCACCCTGACATAACCTGCACAGAAAAGGATAGGTGTACACCACACAATGAAATATAATCGGTAAATTGTTAATTTACGCAAGAAATTCCAATTAAAATAATTTTTTTTAAATTAGTTTGTTGCGCTTAGATTTACACAGATATTCGGCCGAATACCTAAGCATTATTGGGCCGAACCGAATATTCCCCAAAAGGGCCGAATACCAAATAGCAGCCGAATATTCGCCCCATCTCTAGTGACAGCAGTCTGATTGTTGCCATTCAATGTGTTTAAAAAATGTTAAAAAGAAAAAAACAAACTAAACTGTGAAATTTGGCCCATTAGCCTCCGCTTTCCACTACATATTAGTTGTTGGGTAAAAATATCTGTTTCATAGAATCGGATATATACACAAGATTCAAATTGAATATCTTGAAAAAAAAAGAAGCTGCGCGGAAGTTGAGTAGTTAGCGTGCCAGTCTGCTTTGCAGGTTTGGGTTCAAATCCCGGTGGGGGTATGGATGTGGTTTGTAACTAAATCCTATAATTTTCTTGGCCAGATTACATGGATCTCTTGAGAAAGCGTCTTTTTTTAAGAACAAATATAAGTGTTAGTCGAATATGAGTAATAGTGGGTATTTTTTGAATGTCTTTTGCCAGTCTTTTGAATGTCTTTTTCCATAGGGGAACCCTGTCAGGTTCTATAAAATTTCTTTTCGAATTTAGTCTCTTACATGTCGTATATGGATAAACGTCGATAAGTTGTTCCCTGGAGCCCCCAATAAGACTTTCCAGAAAATCCCTTCTCTAACCTCCCAACAACAATCAGGCAAGTTTAGGGGGAAAGTCTGATTTACTAGAGCGGTAATCTCCGTTGACAGCTTTATTTCGCTCCTTTTCGTGAACACGTTGATTAAAGATGAACGCGGGTGGAAGCCCTTTAGCTCAGTTATCACTAGAGCTTTCGCGTGGAAAATACCGTTTGTAGTGTAGTTACTTTGAAGCCGTTTACAAATAGGTACGTCAAATTTTATCTTTCATTTAGAAAATTAGAACATGATAGCAACCATATATATATTTTTTAATTTACTCTAAATACTGTACTTTTTTCTCAGCTTTCTTCGATTGAGAGAGGGAAAAATTTCTCGATTTGTTGAAATGACTGTAAATGAGAATACACAAATACGGTAGCCCCCTCTTACACCGCGCTTTGTTGTAATGTTCACTTCGATATTTTAGGCCTTCTATTAGAACCGCTGTTTAAAAATTAACGAACATTAAAACCTAAATAAGGTCGTCAGTTATACCTCGTTTTTTCACTCTCTCCCCGACATGCATTCTTCGCTGAAGTGGCTTTAAAAATTTAAGCTTGTAGTATTTTTATGAACGATTTTTAAAAATTCTTGTAATTCTTGCCAAAAAACGTAGTTTTGTTTTACTTATGCCATTCCTTTGACGGTAGACGTGCAGTACAAGATAATGATTTGTGAAAAAAATGTGAAGGTCGTGGAAATTGATTGAAACCATGAATTTTTTTTCTCAATACACGGATTTCTCGTTATTCGAACGTTTCTGGAAATATTACGGAACACTGTAATTCCGATAGAATTCACTTTTTTCATGCTTCAGAAATGCAATAGAAGTATCTTCAGTTTTGAGACCCACTACAAAATAAGGTTGTTCTGCATGAGGAACAAGCCGTTATATAAGTTACGGCAGTTTGTCACGCGTTTCTACAGCTTTCCAATGTAGAAAACATTGAAAATTCTTTTTTCTCCTATCGAAAATGTTTACCAGCCTCCTAATGTCATCGCGCTTTCTTGGATCATTATACATATCTATCATTTGGCTGGGTTCCCATGAATTTGTTGCCCAGTACTAAGAAGAAACCAGTTGTGTTTAGAACATCAATAGTAGTTTTGTTTGTCTTCAATCTTATGTTTATTTTCCCATGGCACTTCTATCCGGCTACGTAAAGCAGGCGACAAAAAAAATATCGACGTGTGATGACTGTGAATTTGGTTCTGATTTGGTGTATTTTGCCTTTTTTTTTTCTGTTTTTAACTGTTCCCTGATTAATGGAGCTTTTCTAGATTTGTTTTGCTTTGGTCACTTTTTCCCCCTCTTTCTGCGTTCAAGCATATCACAATGCTAAATGAATCGTAAAGAATTAAGAGTCGAGCGCTTTTAAATAGATTCGGATACAGTTACTCACAAAGAAAATGTATGTTAATGAAAATAAGTAAAATAAGAGCTCATTTTTTGTCTGTTCACGCCGAGCTGTATGTTTTCATTCTTGTGTAGGTATTACTGCATTTTCAGTCCATGACTCCAGTCTCCTGTCAAGTCATCTTTTTGAATTTAACGCCTGAGAAACTTGAAAACTAAGAATCAACAACAATCAGGGAGAGAATAGTGCGAACAGGGGATACTGCTGGGTTGAAGATAGTTGCGGCGAATTGTCTTCGCACATCCATAATCCTTTATAGAATTTTTTTTTCTCCAACAAGAAAAGGAAATTTTATTGTGTTTTCATCTGACTGCACACCTGTGTTTTTTCCCAGCTTCTTGTTCACGCACACGACGATCCCCCGTTCGTCTACCTACTAGAATTAGTGGCCTTGAAAGTGCTGTTTATTTCTCAGTACTACTCCGGTTTTTGATGTAGGAGGGTAGATTCGAGAAGAGAGGTCGTTCTACCTTCAAGTCTGGTCGTTTCTATGTAGCATAAGCTACTGGACTAGAGTCTAGAAATTTTTATTTTTGGGTAGGTATTTATTTTTCATCGTGCTCCACTTCAGCAGATTTCTTAAGAACAAAAAGAAGAGTTGATGAGAAAAAGTCTTGATCAAGTGAGTTTGTGAGAGAAATACCCTCTACGATAAACAGTGAGGTCAGTTTTTTTTCTCTCATATGAATCTCTTTGAAGAAAGAGAGCCTTTTTTTTTTTGCTGATAGCTCTTTGTGCCATTGGTGGAAAGAAAAACGAGATGGGAATAAGTAACCACGTGGTACTCAGTTCTCTAATATGCCTAAAAATGCCCTCCAGCAAGTTCCCCTTCTGGGATGAAAAAGATTTTTCCTCATTTGGCAACTTAATTCTCGTATTTGGCATTTGATACAATAAATGGCGTGATATCCATTGTTTACCAATTTCGATTTCATTATTATATATTTTCCATATATGGGCTTATAAAATTTATCATGACGTGTATATATATTGTTTATAATTTGTGTTAATTGCATTTTTAATTGGGTTGCTGTTTTTTTTTTAAATATATGACATCCATATTTTTATTGGCATCTTTTTTATCAGCCACCTCGTTGGGCATTTTGCCTGTTGTGGCGTTGTATTTGTATTTGTGTGTTGATGTAAAATTGCGAGTACACCCTTGTTTGTGCGCATTGAGGGAACGATTTTGAATATATTTTCAAGGTTTTTTTTCGTATATTCAACTTAATCTAATCTTATTTATTTGAGAGCAGAGGCGTCGAAATACGAATGAAATATAACATGGGGAGGGGGCTGAACGTTGCCAGTCGTCCCTTATATACGAGACTCGAGTTATTACGTAGGAGGGGGAGGAAGAGTGCGGTTGCATTGTACATGCATTAATTATCGGGGGAGGGGGCTGACCCCACAGATTCCGGCTCCTATGCTTCATCGGGAAAAAATGCACGATGAGTTTCAAGAAAATAGACGTATTTACCAGATAAAGTTCTGTTTTCCAAACTTATTTATTTCGTCACCTCTTCAAGAAAACAAAAATGTTCCCATCGTCTGTTTTAAGGCAAACTGTATAAGAGCCCATACTGTAACTTCACAGTTCTTCCCTAATCCGTTCCATTGTCTTCCATATCGCTCAATTTGTGAAACACTGATCCAGAATAGTATTCTACAGTCTTTTTATACCTGCGGACGAGCGGGAATGCGAGACATAACTTGCGGAACGGCAATAATAATGAATAAATAAATAGGAGGATATAAAAACCAACATGGAGACGATATTTTACTTATCAAATCTAAAATTATGTTGAGGCTACATGAACTGAACAAAATGTTTTGCAGATAGGCAGGAAATTTCCACGGACTGGCGGTTGAAGAACACTAATCTAGAGGCATGTGCCAGTACAGACAACAAAACACACAAGTAAGAGACGTATATTTCGAAATATTTCGCAACATAAAATGGCTCTATTACGTATTTGCGAATAATAAAAAAATTTATAAATTTCTGTTTCGCTTAATTCATTGGAACGCGATATTCCTGAATTTAAATAGCGAATTTTTTTTTTCGGAACATATTTTTCGTTAGCAGAAAATTTAGCAAAAACATGCATTTTCAAAATTTAACAGGAGAGCAAGTGATATCCCTATAAAATTTACTGTTACTCCGAAAACTCTATACGAACTATAATACTATGTAAGTTGATTGTGTTCACATTTGATCCATAACAACAACAACAAAAAGAATGAAATTACATGTGACTGTTGCACGGAAATTATTTTTTTAATATTAAAGAGCTGCTCTCTCTCAAACTGTGTTGGCTTCTTTTGTTTTATCGCTATTACGCTCTGCTATGGGTGGAAAAAGTTTTGTTTGGCACGAATCGTATAAAGCTTGGCGATATCGCGGCCTCTTTTATGGTTTATGCCGACAACTCTCTTTTCCAAGTGAAGTAAGAAGTAACCCCGCTTTCTCACTTTGTGCATCACAACAGAGGTATGTTCATCCAATGAGCCTTCTCTTGCCGAAGCAGCTGATTGCCTCTGGATTTAAAACGTTGATGACGGACGCTTCTCAGATGTTGTCCCAGAACTTGAACCTTTCAATTTTTAGCTGGCTGTGGTTTGAGTGACATCGCAGCGGAAGGGATGCATCCTAAGTTGGAACTGTCACTGTTTTTGAGGTCGTCTCACATGCTTCCTGCCTTGTAAAAGGAAGAAATAATAATAAAAAGTGTGTGTGTGAGTGCCGTTTGGATAATAAGGTGTGCCTGTTTTCTCTGACTTCAAAGGCCTTGAAGTTTGAAAAAAAGAAAAAATTGGAATTACCATTACACTTTATTTTGGGAGTACCTTCACTTGGGATGTAGCGTGCAATTTGAAGATGTCTCACCGTGCACATAGGCATATTTCACCAGTGCTTTATCATCTTCCTCCAGCTTTTTGGTCAGCTTTGGTTGAAGAGAGCGAGTCTGATACCGGCTCTGACTCATCACGTCTTTCCGCCGTGGTATCTTCGGATGGCTGCAGATCGGACAGTGACTCCGAAGAAGGTGAATCCTATTTACCATACATTATATTTTATCTTTTTTCCCCTACCCTGTTGAATTGTTATCGTTTGAGCTCAGCTCGCTATGGAATCAGTTCCCAAGTCCCATTTCTGCCACTGAAATAGAATTTCCCACTGAAATATGTAGAGTGCGACCGTGTTACTCAAACTTTTCAACCATGCAGGAACCTAAAAATACTCGTAATATCCATGTTCAAAGAAACCTCTACGATGAAAATAATTTCTAGAACATAAGAGGAATTATTGCAACTATTTTGCTTTCATATTTCTCGTGGAATCCCTTTTTAAGAAACGCGGCCGTATAAAATAGCGTCTTTAGCTGGAATAATTATCAACTGCAGCAAACGTCTTGAACGAGTATTCTTCAATTTTTATACTCGTATTTATAATAAGTGCTCGTAACACTGTAACTTTTTGTTATTCCTCAAAAAGTAAATGGTTTCGCTAAATTTATGTAAAATATTTTTTCTAGAGGTTACATATGATACTATTAGTATGTGTCTTAATTAATATTTTTGCGTTGTAAACAGTGGTCAAGAGTATATTTTTTATTTGTTTATGTGAGAAAAGCAGGACCGAAAGTATTTCATAATAAGCTTATGAGCCAGATATTAAAAATCGTTTTCTCTATAAGTCTCATGAAATCTCGGTGATTCGAAATTACATCTAATCCAGTTCAACGAATCGAAGCAGCATTTTTTCTATCCGAGAATGTCGTTATTATGTATTAGTTTATGATAAGAGGATATATACGGTATATAATTCACCTCAAAGCAGCACATTATCCATCAAAATTACCTTTAATGTGATGTAAGTGTTTTCCTCGTTTCATCTAACTGTTCAATACAATCCCGCTCATGTCATTGCACTTTTTTTCACATATTATTTCATTCGTTGAGTATAATTGATTAATTTTCATTTCCTTCAACCTTAGCTTACACGGAGCTGATACGAGTTTCACATTATCAGTATTAAAAGAGTAATAACTAATGAATGAATAAATTACAGTATTTAACTAGTATGAAATATACAAAGTAATACAGTTCCTAAGCAAAACCAGTTTTCTCTGTCCCGCTTCTTAGAAAAGTTTGTTTCATGATAGGAGTTCAAATACGGGTAATCAATTCATTAACTGATGTTTAACATCTAACGCGAAGCTTGCTTCTGTGTAATGCTGGTTATGTGTAGTGTTGCCAACTGAGATCAATTTTTTTAACGATGAGTTAAGTGTGATGATTGAATAATTGTATCGTTGTGAGCCTGTTGCTCTCTGTGGCGAGACTTTTCAACGGGGAGATTGGTTCGCATTCGCTCCTCAAAGTTGGGAGCCACAGAAAACCAACTTCAACCGACCACCACTGTGGCGACGGTGGGTTCGAACCCGGGTCCTTACGATGCGAGTCCGTCACTATGACCACTCGACCAACACAGTGTTCGTAATACTGCAAAACCCTCTTAAACAATCTTTTCGTACAAAAAAAGGGAAAAACAGAGTTAAACGCAGAAAATCCGTTTTATCCGCATTTAACGCTGTTTTTTGCAACTTTCCTCCGTTTTTCGAATTCAAATATCTCAGTGAATATTGCTCTTAGAAACGTGGAATTTTTTTGTTGGTATCAGGAGAGACAGGAGCAACAACTTTCTAATTTGGTTTTTGAGCACACGGGACCTGTATAAGAAGTGAATTCCCTCATTTTCTTATGTGTACGATCCCTAAAATTTATTTTCAGATTTTAAGTTACTGCACGTCGTTTGAAAACTTTTTTTAATTGAAAGTATGTTTGTAAAGTCAACGGGTACAGAGATATCCGCTGTGCAAACAATTTGAGACAGCCTGTATATATATGTACACGTATTTTTTATACAGCTCTCTGTGCCTTCCTTTACCACGGCCCCTTTCCATTTTAATTTCCCCCCTCCAGAATTTTCCCAGGTCCACGGGGAAAGGATGTGGCTCAAACTGAGAACCAGTGCTGTTAGTAATCTTTCAATCTCGTATAATTCAATATCTTCTCCATGAAGTGCACAACAGATTCAGTATACCAGCGGTTCTCAACCTTTTCTGACAGTGTATAATTTCTATGGCGGAGCCCTTTAGGACACTTTTTTTTGTTTGTTTATCAAATTTATTTTGATTTATTTTATTATCGTCGAGTTGCCGCGGAGACCCAGGGAAGTGCACAAGGAGCCCCAAGGGCTCTGCGGAGCACCGGTTGAAAACCGCTGCAGTATACAATACAAATGTGAATAACTTTGTTCTAGTTTCAATCCCTCTCGTTTAACCGAGGTTTTCTCTCAACCGGCTGACCTGTAGTCCCAGTTAGGTTGGTTAACAGATGTTTTTAGATAAGCTTTCCTTGATTGATTTTTTTTAAATTCGCTATTCACCGCACTTGTGACAAATAACGTAGGCAAACGATGTTGCTCATGGTACTTAGTCAATTTAACGAAGGTAATGTGAAGATGGAGGATAACCTCTTCTAATGAATGAACGGTTTCAGAGGAAAAAGGAAAAAAAGACTTTATAATAAAGAGCAGCTGTGCTTCAAGACTCATTCGTTAACCTTGACTAACTGTGAGTGAATACTTGTTTTATTGGGGTTCCTTGTGCTTGAAGCAGCGGACGATATCGCACGACCTCACACTGCAGACAACCATTCTTATTAAAGAGAGCTCTAGTGGGAAACTTTTCACATCAAATTTGGCGTGTGGGAGAAAAAAATGAGGTCAGAGCCCCTTATTTCCCCTCCTTCCGTAATCATTAACAGTGAATATTTCAAAATGCCGTGTTCCGTAATGATTCACTCTCTGCACTATATTTCCATATTTGTGAATTGTCAATGAGTGAAGTGTGGGGAAATGTAATTTGTAAGAAACCTCTCCTCCCCAGATTAGTCCAAGATAATGAATGACAACCACTGTGCGGTACTCTCAACTTTATTCAAGAGGTTTCTATTTGACACGGAAGTTTTTGGACTAAGAAATCTCAGGACATGCGCCAGAAAAACATATTTCCGATCGCGATGGAAATTTATTGTCGAACAGATAGCTGAATTCGTTTGTTTGTGTTTCGATGAAATTGCTTTCGCACTTCAATTTTGAAAATGGTTCGTGTACCAATGTGTGATTTTTCTCACATATGTGAAACTTGCATACCACGTCGACCCGTATAATAACAACTCTGTCATAAGGTTCGTGTCGTGTATTCTGTCTGAATACTGGGTTAATTTCTGCCTGAATCTACAACCATACTCTATTTGCTTCTTCAAACTATCTTCATCTAAAAGATAGTCCGGGTATTAAGATATGCTCGAATGTCCAAAAATCCCCACTTACTTTGCTTCTCAATTAGTTGTTTGTACAGGAATTATATGGTATATTCTGACGCATACATTCCCACCTAAATTAGGTTTACGAGAATTTCTAGCAGAACTCGATTTATAAATGTCTTTCTTCTCTAATGAGAGAAATATTATGCAGTTTAGGGGAAAATGCATGTATCCTTGTTATGTACGCTTGAACTTGAAAAGAACCACAACGCGAACAAACAAAATAAAATTTTTTTTGCAATTCACACTGGGGCAAATTCATCATAAACAGTAACACTGATATAAATTAATCATGATCATATTCGCTTGATTCTGATAAATAGATATTACATTCTTCCTGTGCATTATTACTCAAACTTATATCCGCATAGCCAACAACATTCTATTTGAAAAAGAATGTTAGTTCGTGTTCCTCTCCTTCCTTTTTTTTCGAAAAAATTGTACCGGTGAATAATACTGCATATGTATCCATGGCTAGTGTATAGAAATTCATAGAATTTTCAGTGCTAAGTGTTGGCATGATTTTTTTTCCGTTTATTGTACACCTTCCTCTTTCCTGTTTGCATGCGTGGGAAAATGATACTTTCATGGAAAAAAGGTTAAATTATTGAATGAAACACGCGAAACAAAAGGTGACCTGCGTGTCAGGGATGTTTATAAATGTTTGAGGACTTCGACCTTTTTCCCAACAAGTTACTCGCGTATCGTCGTTGTGTATCCATAGATCATGTCACTCCTGTTAGATTTTGGTTTCGTGTTACAGTGTAGTTTGGATCTAATGTCCTTTTCTTTAAGGTACGTCAAAAAAAAAAATCTAAATTAAGAATATATCTTTGCTTTCATCGTGTCTATTTCGAAGGATTCGTACGACTTTAGTATTTTTATATAAATTCTCGGGTGAACCGATCTATCTTTGTATTAGTATTTTTGTTTTCTTAATTTTAAGACAATTTAAGTTTCCGATAGGGCTACGTGTGCTCACTTTTGTTGAACATTGGGAGATGATGATGCGTCATGCCGTTTACGAATATTTTTAACTCTTTTTATGTTAGCCAGATATAAATCTTTGTCATCTTATAAAAACATAGTGTTCCTGTTCTATAAACACTCATGTATTGGTGTATTAGAAATTATGAAATTATGTTCTGCCTTTATCTGTCATTATGCTTTTGTTTTGAATGAAATATTAATAATTCATTCACATTTACGTTATTCATGGGTTTTTTTATTCATACGCATTATCAAGTAGGCTGACTGTACATACAAACATCGACGTGTTTGTATTTCATTTCCATCATTCAAGCTAAATATTGGCTAGAGAAAACGGTATTTTTTTAAATTTTTTGATGGATTACAGATCAGGGTATGAAAAAAATCATGATTTAAAAAAGAAAATCGGATTTTTTTAAATTAAAATTAACTGACTACTTATTAATTAAAACAAATCTTGTTAATCATTAAGAATGCATATTTTCATATCACCTAACTGCTTTTTTTCTCCTAATCGCTCAAATTTAATTAAGCATTAATGAATATCCGAGGATGATGTCACTCTCCGCTATCCATACAAAGGTTTTTAACAGCTGGCTGATGCGAAGATATATTTTAGAAAGAGAAAACTCAACTGCCCCTGCGGGAATCGAACCCACGTCCTTTCACTTTCCGGGTGAACGCCCTAGACCACTAGACTACAGAGGCAACGAATTTCTAAATCTTTCGAGCTCCTTCTCAATCACGAGCTCCAAAGAAATATTTAGAAATTCGTTGCCTCTGTAGTCTAGTGGTCTAGGGCGTTCACCCGGAAAGTGAAAGGACGTGGGTTCGATTCCCGCAGGAGCAGTTGAGTTTTTTCTTTCTAAAATATATCTTTTCATCAACCAGCTGTTAAAACCTTTGCATTAACAAACCTTTAATGAATAAACTACAAATGAAGTATAAGCAAAAAAAATACGAACACCAAAAATCTGTGTTTATGTAAGTAACATGAAAGGTCATTAAGCTCAAATTAACTTCACGGATTAACATTTTTTTTTGTTTGAGGCCCCCCCCCCCCCATTAATGTGAATGCCTGATGGCAACTCAGTATCACACATCTGATGCAGATATCTCGATTCACTTGATGCACAATCAAAAGGCCATTCAGCATCAACTAAATAAAACAAATTCTATTGGCAAGATTGTTTCATGCACAGTGAATGGATGTGTTTCCGATTTGCATGCTGTTGCTTAATAGTTTACACATTTTTATTCTATCACAGATTTAATGAGCTTTGGTAAAAAAAAAACGAGCAAACTCAAAATTTTAATACGAAAAGTAAAGTCGAAAGCCTAATGATATATATGTTGGTATAACATCATCTGTTATTTTGAATCAGCAATTAAGCTAAGGCTTTATACAGAAAATTATTCCTCTGTTTTTTTTAATCATGGGAACCCTAGTGCCACATTGCAATGCACTGCATATAGTGCAGTTTAGCTCCCTATATTTTTCTTCAATGTTTTCCATGCGCAAAATCTAGAAATAGAGCAGCTTTCTTTCTGCACTGTATCTAGGGATTAAGTTCAAGTCAATATTCACCCCAAAGATCTGCTATACTTCTTTTAATCACAAACATTATCACATATCGGTAACATGCTAACCGTACCAGGTTACATTTATTTCAATATCATTGAATTTATGTAAAGAAAAAACAAAATTTAAATTTTGTGATTTAAATCAATGATTTTTTTTAAATCTAGCTGATTTAAATCGGCATATCCTGTTACAGAACCAATCAACCCCTGTTACAGAACCAATCAACCCCTGTTACAGAACCAATCAACCCCTGTTACAGAACCAACTGTAGGTTACAGTACCCAATGTCCAGGGAAATATATTGTTATACTTCCCAAAGCAGAATATGCCGGAATCTGTGACTTACGTCGTAGAACAGTCTCGAAGAATTTTAAGAAAAGTTTAGATAAAATACCATTATGTTGATTTTTACCTCCTTAATATTTCCAGTCAGCCGAGGGCTTATTCCAGAACAATGCAAAACATTCTGATTTGAGGATTATACTTTTTGTATGTTTGTATATTTATATATAGGCCTATATGTTTGTATTTTTTTTCCTTGGCTTAATAATAAAGTGTTCCAGACTCTGCTACGAAACTGGGCTGGAAGAGATCTCGGCAACGGGATAAGTCCGGTGGCAGAGCTCTGAGGTTCATTCTGGACCAATTAGTCGGCTCAAGATTAATTTCAAAAAAGGAAAGTTTTAATCCAAGTTTTTTTCCCCCCATTGGTATATAACCGCATTTTTATTCTACCTATTATTTTTGTTATAGTTATGCACATTTCCAGTAACTACATAAATTTTGATTTTTTTTGGCGCAATTTACTTACCATTGCTTGAACAATAGAATTGCAGTATGTGTGTGATCGAGTAGCTAATACAATCTATCATCCGATTTCGATTAAATTCTTGTCGAAAATTTTCGTTTTATGAATGATTTATATGCGCTTTCAGAATTCCTTATCTAACCGTTCATCGCATTGCACTATTTGTTATTCGAATCATATGTTAACGATTGTCATCAGGTTGCTGTTGCATTTTCAATGATAAATAATGTATGCAATGTGAAAGATATCTTTCTGTTGGCTGAGAAGCCATGTGTGACGGCTTTCTATGAATCTCAATTTCCGATGGGCAGTTCATATCTGAAATCGTTCTTTATTGGGAGATTCTAGTCATATTTCAAAACGCTGTTCTGCATGCTTAGATCTTTTGGCATCACTTATTTTTAGTAGTGTTTCAAGAAGTAAAGAATAAGAATTGCAAAAATGGAATGCTTATTGTGCCTTACATATCACTGAAACTATCTGTTTTCTTACCAAATTACGTTGATTGTGTGATTGGAACGTTTTTTTAATATTCAAATGTTGTTTACCGACATTTGATTGCCGTAATGATGAATTATCAGAACAATACTTGGTCAGGGTTGTGAAGTTTCTTTCCTGATAGGGAAAACCGGAAAGTGTATTGGTTTTTATGTTGCATGGAAGGAATTGACATTTTTCTTTTTCAAATACGTACATTTCAACATAAGCAGCTTTTGATCATTTTCATTACGCAATTAATATACAGCCAAACGGCGGTGCAACGATACTCAATATAACGATGAATGCCTCTACAACTTTTTTTTTTCAAATCTTGTTTGGAATTGCCTATAGTTTCAGTATAAAACTCCTCCGTACAACAATATCCTCTACTCTACTACGATAAATCCCTCTATAACGATATTTTTTAAGAGATTTTGAAGTCACTACAACGGTATTTTTTTTATATTTCGCTGAAAATCGTCTTCAATTTAGTTTTAACTTCGTCACTTGTTGTTATTCTTCTAAGGGCGTATGACGACATCGGTTTTTGGGCACCATATGATCACTTAACGTGTTGATGGAATTGTTGGTAGCTCTTGCTACTTTCTGTATAAGATACAAAAATGCAATGCAGTGAATCACTTTACAGGGGCAATGTATCTACCCAATTGAATTTTATTATTAATCAACTAATCGCAGTGATTCTTTAACCTTTGTCACCCGCGGCGCCATAGCTGTAGTCAACGTCTGTCTCCGCGGCTTCCCATAATAGTCCAACAAAGAAAAAAGAACTGTGGTCTTCAAAGCACCGAACTGGCACATATCAAATCGACAGCTCACCGCGACGCCCCCAAGAGCCGCGACACACACTTTCGGAATCACTGAACTAATCAGTTACAATTTTTCACTGCGAAAAAATACTTTAAAGCTCATTTTCTGATGGTGTTAACAAAGCAGATTTAGAAAAGATGTCAACAACATAAATTATGTGGTAGATGATGACAATGTTGTTTCTCGATATAATTCAGTTAAAAAGTTTAGGCTATTTTTTTGATCGAATTATTGAAAAAAATTATTAGGGATAAAAATTTTGATAGGATGAATGTAGTTATATCAAAACTAGATTTAGCATGACAAAAACCAGAAATTTTTAATGGATGAAAAGCTAAGTACTCTTCAGATGTGCACTTTGCTCCCTCACCTTTTGACAATCTTCCCTTTCTGTAGCCCACCCTCATCCAAGGTGCCAAGTCCCTTTTCACTTATTGAACTGATTTGCTGCCATGGCTGCTGTAGAAGTGGCGCCAAATCCGGGATGAAAGGGCTCGAGAAAAAATTTTTTATATACTAGCCAAAAACAAATTAAGGAAAATGCAGTAATTTCTGTCCACTCTAGGAGAAGTGTCAAATCCAAGCTGGAAAGGCGAAAAAAATAAAATAAAATGTTTTCTTAATTGCTCGCACGGATAAAGTGTAGGGAGGGGAAGCAATGGGCACCAAAAATAGGTCCTACAAAAACAACGCCATAATAGGCAAAATGCCCAACGAAGTGGCTGAGAAAAGATGGCCACAACAAATGTGTATGTCATACACTTCAAAAACACAGCAACCCAATTAGAAATGCAATTACAAGCAATATATATACATGATAAAATATTATACAATGCCCATAAATAATACTTATGGTTGTCTTATTCTAAGAATGGATAGCTTCTCGATTTATCCCAACATGTTCATCGTATTTCTTTTTAAACGTGTCAATTGTGTTAGAATTTACTACCTCCGGGGGAAGTTATTCCATTTATTAACAACCCTATTAGAGAAAATTTCCCTGCGACACCATAAGCTAGTATTGTCCCTTACCAACCGATACTGGTGTCCCCTTGTAAAAGCAGTTGATTGACGGTGTACTAATAATTCATGGTCCATCCTGTTGAAAATTTTGAACACTTTGATCATATCTCCCCGACACTTGTGTTCATCCAATGTAAACATATTCAAAAAATGAAGTCTCTCGTCATAACTCAAGCCCCCTGTGCTAACAAGGACACGCGTAGTTCTTCTCTGCACCCCTTCAACCAAGGCTATGTCCCTCTGTAGGTATATGGTCTCCAAAACCTTACAGCATACTCCAGTCCAGGACAAACAGCCTCGGAAAAGCGGAAGAATGACTTTAGGAGGATGCAAAGAGACCTTTTTGAAAATGAGACCAAGCATCCTATTCGCTTTTTTGACCACCGCTGAACAATGTCCAGAAAACCTAATGAGAATTCCCAAATCGGTGATCCTAGTTGCATCCGAGATAGTGACACCATTCAACTCGTAAGAGAACCGTGGGTTGTTGGAACCAAAATGAGCGAACATGCACTTGTCAACGCTAAACGTCATGCTCCATTCTCTAATCCTGTTTAAGTTGGTCAAGGAGCAACTCCCTATCGTTTTGATTCCCGATTACCCCCATTTGTTTCACGTCATCTGCGCATTTGCTAGCAATGCCATCGATACCCTGATCGAGTTTATCGATAAAATGGGTAATGGGTACAAACCAAAATATGTACGTGGGTAAATATTTTGGTTTGAGCCGCCCCTTGACAGGCTAGAATGAAATAGAACGGCTCAAAATTTCTTATATTGGTTTGCACGATGAAACCTTTAAACACTTTCTCAAGGTAATTATTTTTCGTTGCACTTTGATGCAGTTTTTACAAGTGTCCCTTTGATATCCACACTAGAAACTACATTCGCACGAAACATTACATTCAATTTGTAACATTCCGGTATTCGATTTTTTTTTTGGGAAACTTTGAAACAATCGATCTATCATGATTAACCTAGTTTGAATATTTACATTTTTTGTTATTTAATATTTCATTATTAGGTTTTCGATCGCTTTCAGCATCCGGCGGCTGGCTCCTGGGACAAATTTGACTTCAGCACACCTCTGGTTGAGCATGTGATTCAGATACAGTATCACCATTACTTACATAGATGACCTCTAAAGTGGGCGGGTGGGTTAGAATGACCCAGAAAAGCAATAGTTGCTACGCTTAAAGAAAATACATTTCATGGCAGCTCTGGGGTTGTTTTTTTTTAGAAGGGGGGAAGTACTCGTTAGTACTGAATATATTTTCACCTCTAGTTCTTCAATAAATGTCTTGCATCGCCGTGACATGCTCTGCATCAAGTGATATGTAGTTGAGCCCCATTAATATGAACTCCATTTATATTCAGAAAAATGGTTTTGTGCTGCTGGGCCGCCGTAAGCAGGAGCGTCGGAAGTGTTTCAGACCCGTGGATACTCGGCTAAAGCTTTTTGTTGGAAATTTTGATTTCTGAATTAATTCAGGTATGCTCGAGCGACCCGACTTAATTGACCTTAATTCGACCTACAGCGACTGTTGCCTTATTTCATTAACTACTTGCAGCTGATGTCAAAAATAGGGAGTGGTCACAATAATGAAACTTGACTGTGTGTATTAGTTCTTAGGACATATAGACAGGGCCGTCTTAAGAGTATCATGGGCCTCCGGGCCAATTGATTTTTCTGAGGCCCTGCCAAATAACTCGAAAATTTCAACCAGATCTCATTTTTGTGAGGCCCCTCTTCGCTTGAGGTGCCCGGGTGGGCCCATGCCTTAAGACGACACTGCATATAGACCCGCTCATCTTCCATATTACGTAGGAGGTAACCAATGTCCCTCACTGGAAATTGTTCCTGTGGAAGCAGGTGTTAGTTGAGGATAGATTTCTATTGCTTCTTAACTTATGTCATGAATGGGAGATGACTTCGCCTAAAAATATACTCGCAATAGCGTTATGCAGTCTTTCAACATATCATAAGCAAAAGGATACACGTCCATCCCAACTCCCTTTTGATTTCAAAACAGTTATGTGCACATTCTAAATACAAATCACGCATCCCCAAGGTACCCCCTCCGTACTTCTAGACCAGTAGGTACCAAACAGTGTGTGGTGAGATTTGGGGATAAAATCATATTTAAAGCAGTTAATAATACTAATTCCCATCTGATGTATTGCAGTACTTTGAGGTACCGTTAGAGTGCCTCGAGATTGAGTGGAGATGCTTGGAGGTTGGAATGCCTACTAATTGTCTGCAGATGTAAAAATTCTATACTGGTGGTTGTACTGGATTCTGTAATTGTAATTTTTCATGATTACGTTCGTTTTTAGGTTTTCTTTATTAATGGGTGTTACGGAATTGACATTATTAATTCACACTTATCCAGTTTTTATTATTTCAAGTTTAGAATTTGAATTTTATTACAGGAATATATTCACATTACAGAATAAAAAAAGGGTCAAGGAGTCACAATGAACCTATATTGGGGGTTACGATAAATATCACAGTTAAACAATTGAGATATGTCTTTTCATAAATATGCGCTTTGTTACACGTTCACATGCTGTGTAAACATTGAAGTAGTTCGTTATTCATTAAGGTTTTGAAAATATACAGTATTCAAAGAAATCCGTATTTCCAGTGGGAAAGGCTTTTTTGTTGAAACGTTTTCTTCCGAGTCATTTATAATTGATGTGTTGAAATTTGAGTTATTAATACTGTTTCGAGTCATGTTTCATATAAATGATTGGAACGAATTTTTTTTTACTTTCTCTTAAAATATCTGCTACCGTATTATTCTTACGTTAAGGCCCTGTCCGTTCCTTGATGGTGTGAATTTCCAAAAGAATAATAATAAACACGTGATTTGATGTATATTATAGTTTTAGAAGGATTTTCATTGTACTTCAAATGAAGTAGATGTCTTGTAAAGTTGTGTATTATTTGGATTTCGAATCTCACAATTAGAAATGATTTGTGAAGGCGACCTATTTATTATTATGTTTTTTCTTTTGGAAATCGTAATCGAACAATGAAAAGGGGTTGATGGATTTCTGTGAAGAAGGGAAACATGCGAGTGTGGGATTTTCCTGTTCTTAAGAAACTGTTTTCTGCTTGGGAAAATTGCTTTTTCTTTCAGTGGCGATGTAGTTAAAATGTCTATAAGTGTATAAACACAGGAGCACACACATTATCTCGGCCAGTAATTCCATATGAAGGGAGACAACTGAAAGAAAAAAAAGAGGACACCGAATAAAACCTAGAGGCATTTCAAACACAGAATGTTAGAACTAAGACATGAAAATTGGGCCGTTGTCGTTCTCCCCGTTGATAACGAAAAAACTTTTTTTTTCTTTCTCCAATATTTCAAGAGAAATCGAATTTCATCCTTATTACTGTATTTTATTTAGGTTGAAATTTACTTCATTGAGTTCTGAAAAGCGCTATAAAAGAATGAAATCGCTTGACTGGCTTCATTTAAGAGTGTGTTTTTTGTATGCTTTTATTTTCGTTTGTTTCCAGCCTATAGATAGTGGGGTTTTATGGATACTTTGCTTTTTAAAATATTCATGTATACGTGTCGCAGGGTTTATATGGCTAGCTAGTTTTTGAGGCGTTAAATTGATATGATATTCAATTCCGATTCGTTTATTACATTATTCCACGCAAACACAGTGTTGATTTGTATTTAGACATTTTTCCCACGAAACGGAGCGAATTTGATTCAGAATCAAGACTGCATTGCACTACTTGAAATTAATTGGATAGCAGCTCTTTTTTTGATATCTATGTAACCATTATGTTGTTTCGCTTGCACAGAACAACAGAGCATTGTTTTTTATTATTACATATGTTTACTCATGTGAATCGGGAGAAGCGTATAAAAAAGAAATGTGAAATATTGTTTCTTTATTTATTTACGTTTCTTTATAAAACTGCTGCTGATTTGCAAATGGCACACACCCATATACGGGCTGTGAAATTTTCTTCCTGTGCCGCTATAGCTTTTGAAAGCCCGAATCAACGGCTCACATTCGTGATTTCGGGTGAAAAAAAAATGATGAAAGTTTTCAGGGCGTTGACCAAGGTTTGCTATGTAACAAGGTTTAAGGCTGAAAATTAGAAGTGCAGGGAACCGGCAGAAAGTGACATCAGCGGAATGTTAATGATCCTGATGCACTGAGATAGGACCTTGGCAAAGTCAAAGATTGCTTTGCAGTGAAAAAAGTTCCACATCCAACGCACATACCTTAGGCAAAACGCGTGGTCTATGAGGGGAGTGGTGGATAGCAAGCTGATGTTAATATACGTATTCTTGTTTTCTCTTCAGAATTTGAATGTTGTTGAATTTCGTTATCTGGCACATTTCGATGATTTGTGATCGTATGCGATTTCCGAATGCTTGATTCAAAAGTTTCTTTTTTCTTTTTTTCCCGAAGGTGTTTAAATAAAAAGTTGTATTTAAATTTAAATGTTTTGTATTTCTCATATGTGATTTTTATGCCTAATTCACATGTTTGTTGCTATGTAACTTGATATTCATATTTGATCTCCCCCTCAATTATTTTATTCATGAATATGCAATCTACCTCACAATATACTGGCACTGATGTACTCAAGTCTGGAAACATGTATACATCACACGATATAAATTCTAATTTTAAACATTGTATAAAAAAAGTTGAAGCGTAATTAAATTAATTTTGATCTGTTCTAACATTTTTCACTAGTTCAGATATTAACTATTTTAATTGTTTTGTAGCCAGAGAAAAGTATTCAAAGTCCCTTGCGCTCCTATGCATTTGAACAGTGGTTCTCGAAATTTGGTCACCCGTGGCTCTCTTGTCCTTGTCAACGTTCATCCGCGGCTCCCCAGTATAGTCTAACAAAAAAGGACTTCAAAGCACCAAACAAGCGCACATCAATATCACTAGCTCACAGCGAGCCCCTGACAAAAGTAGGAGACGCCCAATTTGAGAACCATTGAATTTGCCACTTTATGTGCAAGGATTTGGCAAGAAATTTGGTTATCTCTATTTAACGAATCGGCGATAAATCTGGTAACCTTGTCCTGACCTAACTGCACGTGAGAAAAAGGAGGGGGGAAGGAAAAATATAAAATGAAAAGGTATAATAAAGAGAGAGAAGGTTAGTTTTTTTTAGGGTCCTTTTCACCCTCACCCTACGTGCTCTCTTTCGCTCTTATATGTATATAGTAGAAAGATAAATTATAGAGAAAGAAGGAAGAAAAAGCAACTTCCGTGTGTGTGTATATATATATAGATAGTAGGGTTGCTATAAAGCTTCGCGATGGTGAAAAGAGAGAGAGGAAAGAAAACAGAGAACTGTTTAAATTCATTCCACTGATGTTTGGACGTAATATTACGCCCGTGATCGTAAAGAGGTTAAAATATTCTATGCTCCAATCCAAGGTTTAGGGAATTCAAGTATAGCAGACTCACAGATATTTTTTTTTGAACATATATATATATATATATATATATAAAATATGCTGCCCCGTGCAGTTGCATATGTCTAAATACAGTTATGTGAACAACTTGAAGTGTTTGAAGTCTGTTTCAATTATTGCTTGGCCTTCTCCCAAATTACCATAGGCGGATATCGCCCCCTCCCTTATTCAGTAAAATATTGTAATGCATACTTGCCAACTACTACGGAATTTCGGTAGTTTCTACGGATTTCTACCGTAAAATACGGAACTACGGCGAATCGTGAAAAAACTACGGAATTCTGTTTTTTCTTTTTTAACTTTTGTTCAAGGATTTCTGTGAATTACATTATCCTATCGAGTACGAAATGACGTCACGCAAAGACAGCATCTCAAAGAATAAATATAAAATTAATAACAAATCTACAAATTGACAAAAAGGTGCGGGTGTACTAAGATAACGTATCATGGCCTGGAGTTCTTCTTTTTGATAAATAAAAGAAAGTTCAAATTTCATTGACAGATGGCGCTGTAAAACTAAAAACTCGGCATATATAGGCTAATTGATTTTCTGTGTCTGTCTTTCTATACAAATATACAATTTAACACCAATCTTTGCCAAATTTTGTATGTGTACCAAACAGGCCTCCAATTTAAACAATAGGCTGCTTTAAAAGTTCGTCAGAGTTGGGCAAATGCCCGATAGGGTCAAAACCTGTCCAGCAAGGATGACTTTTGGAATGTCTATTTTGATTTCCTTGGTTTCCAAATAATGGTTTGTCACTTTCTTAATCCTCCCAGTTTGATATAGAGAATGTCAGATTCAGTTTTTTTCTCAAATTAAAAAAAAAATTGATTTGAATTTAAAAAAATGTCATGAGAAAAAAAATTGAAATTTTTGTTTTCGAGGTATCCCCCCGGCCGTAGCCGGTCAATTTGTCGCACTCAACTTGTCGCGCTCAACTCGTCGCGCGTCAATTTGTCGCGGTACAAATTCGTCGCAGTGCCAATTCATCGCGGTACAAGTTTGTCGCATTGTCAATTCGTCGCGGTACAAATTTGTCGCAGCTCCAATTCGTCGCGATACAAATTTGTCGCAGTGTCAATTCGTCGTGGTACAAATTTGTCGCAGTGTCAATTCGTCGCGGTTCAAATTTGTCGCAGCTCCAATTCGTAGCTGTACAAGTTTGCCGCCGTGTCAATTCGTCGTGACGTCAATTTATATATTACAGCGCAGGATCAATTCGTCGAACCGTCGATTCTTCACTGTACATGTTCTACGCGAGCTTGTATGTAGGTTTTTGTCTTACACGTGAAATAAAAACATGAACAAAAGTGTACACGCAGTTAACTGAAAATAATTAATTTTTGTCAATGCGGAAAGGTCATCGAAATTAAAATTACAATATCAATTACATTTAAAAATTTAACTGCATATAAAAGTTTAATTATATTTGAAAATTCGGTTATAAAAATTTGAAATGTTAAATAATTGATTTTTGCTGTGATACAATTTCAATATCATGTGAAAAAATTTCGGTTTGTATGATATTCCCCAAATTACAGTGGGCCTATCTTTAACGATTAATTTTAATTTCGAATGGGCTAATTGAAAGTCTGATTTCATTCTTTTCACTCGAGAGTTGTTACTTTAGAGTTGAAAAAAAAAATATCAAAAATCGATTGACATTTGCAGTGGTGTCAGAAACAGAGATGCTGTTGGTGCCCAGGGTACTTTATGGAATGGGTATGAGCACCCAGAGAAATGATTCAGAAACCAAAATTTCCTACTTCAAGATCAAGACAAGAACCCACAAGTTTCAAACACTTCTGGCATCCTTGGCCAGTCAAAGGTGCCGACATGAAGGAAACATTGAAGGGGGGGGGGCTGAAAACTGCCATTCATTCCGTTTATAAGGGACTCAAACCCGTACTCAGAGACTCAAATCCCGACAAAAAGTGGGAAATGCGGCTTATACGGTGGAAATTGAAATTTAAAAATTTATTTGATCTCAATATTTTATTTGGGTGAGCTCTTCAACACCCTCACTGCGAGAAATGGAAGTGCCGACAGAAATGCGGCTTATATAGTAAAAATTAAATTTTAAAAATTTAATGACTTCAATGAATACTTTTCTTCATTTGTTAAAAATTAAAACAGATGGGAAGGGGGAACATTTCCAATAAATAAGAAAAAAAATTAGTTCCATTTTTTACGCCTAAAGCAACTACCCTATTTATAAGATCACAACAAACATATGAATTTTAAAGCAATTCAAATTTGTCACGATGAAATGAGTCTGCGACAAATTTGTACCGCGACAAGTTTGTAGCACGACGAATTGACGCGGCGACAAATTGAATGCGACGAATCGTCCCGCGACAAGTTGAGCTAGACCCCTTTCCGGCGATTAACAACGCCACTACAGAAAGGCTTGGTTCCAAGGTTGGTATGTATGATAATAGTATGGGCCGGAGGGGAGGAGTTGGACATTCGCCCTCCCCATTCACCTTATGCCCCCTTCCCATGTTTTGGTATGGGTGCCCCTAGCTATTGAGAATTGAAATCAATAAATATATATACTGTGTGTATACATATAAAAGCTGTACATGAAAAGAAAAATATTTTTAAACGACTGTTACCAGCATATTCAACTAGTTAGCAACAGTTAATGTGGTGTTTTTCCCCTCTTATGAATAATAGCCCTATTTAGAGACATTGTAGAATTAAACATGACTTTTTTTTTATGCTCGCACTCTTGGTTTCTAAATTAGCTGGTGCAGATGAAAGACTGTTTGCTGTTTAATTTTATTACTCTCTGAGAGATCGTGATCTTTATCGTGAACATCTTTTTTTTTCTTTGCCAGTTGCTGCTACAGATACGGAATTGTAACCAACCCAGGGAACAACGGAAGTCATCTGTTTCCCCTTTGTACTTGCTGAAAATAGAGTTGTTTGGTTCACAACTAGTCCCTACTTTGATTTCGTCTAAATCCTCTGTATATGGGAGGCCATGTTTTGTGTTTATTGCTATTCAAACGCGTGTTTTCATGTTGTCTCCTCATGGAAAGGGCACAACCCATCTACTGAAAGATGGTTCCCCCCCCCCCCCCTGTTTGCCTTGAGGAAAGATGTAGTACCGTACGGAAACCAGTTTTGATGGAAACTAATTTTATCTTTGACTCCTGGTCTTTCTGGTTTCTGATGTCATCAATTATGTTGTTTTCATATTATAGAATTGATTTCTTTTTTTTATTATGTTTATAGGGGTGTAACAATTTTGTGTCCACACTTTAGAAGCAACATATATACATGTATGCATATGCTCCATAGAATAGGGCCATGATCGGTTTATTTTCAACCTGCTAAGTTTTGTTGTATAAATATCCTGCAGCTGTGTGATTAAAGAATCAGAAGCAATAAGCAGGAAAATATTGACTTTTTGGGAAATATAAATATTACTCATAGGAGTACCAATCACAGCTTATTCATTTTCGAAAATATAAACACTATTGACATTTGCAATTAAATATGTTGTTTTTAATTTTTTTATTGCATTTTATGATACCTTGTTAAATGAGACTTTCCTTTCAGCAGAGTGGTTAGCTTAGTGTACCTACTCTTTTTTTTTCGGTAGTTGTAGATTGGAATTTCCAGAAAGACAAGGAAGCTTAGTTCTGAGCATAAGCAGATACAGGCTCTTGGAATGGGGAAGATTTTCCACCTCCATCCTCACACCTATGCTTACAATATAAATTTTTTGGGGAAGGGAGACGGTGCCCTCCCCCTTGCCTTTCCCCTGCATCCGCCTATGCTTCTTTATATCATAAACTCTGGATTACTTAGTTAGTCATCTCATGCATAACATAAGCGTTTCAGGACAGAAATAAAATGAATTGAACTGCATGGAATAAAACTTTGATTTTCTTACATGTGAAATGTGCATCATATCTATAGGGCAGTCATATAAATATTATATTATGTTGTTCCAAAATGGAAAGTCAACCCTAATAGTCAGTCCAGAATATCATATTTCTGTCTTATGGGGACCCCCCCCCCCAAAAAAAACAAACAAAAAAAAACCCGGTGTGGTTGCCCAGTTCCATAAGACATTCACCTACTGGTACTGTTTCCCAAAGTGGGTAAGGAGAGATGGAGTTGTTTATAGGGGCGGTAGAAGCTCTGGGTATAACATAAGATCTTAGGGGTTCCCCTAAGTTGGGGGATAATGAGAAAAAAAAATTCTGAAGAAGGGGGTCAGTCTTTTGAACAGAAAGTTTAGGAACCTCTGGCCTACTGTATCAAAGTATGTTCAGAAGTAGTGCTGTTAGATGCCCCTCAGTCTTTGTCAGAGTTTTTCTTGAGGCAGAAGTACAACTTCCATTTTTAGAAGAGAAATGCTATCAGAGGAAGAATGCTAAGGAACTTTAGGACCATTTTATGAAGCTTGAGCAATTTGGTGACATGTTTATAAAAATTTGCATGTACATTACAATTTTGCATAGAAAACACCCTCTATTGGTGAATGATGGAACTGATCTTGTTTGCTAACAATTTTTTTTCCATCCCTTCCTTATTTTTATCCATCCTTCCATTTTCCAGGTGATATTACGTTCTTTTCATTTATACTCATTCCCTTACTCAGGCCAACCCATGGCATGCATGCCATAATAATTGCCATGCCATGGTATGAGAAGTGGCTCACAGTCTTTTCTCCAGAAAATTGAAGAAGTACTATTACTTTCTATTTTAACTATTTAATCGAAGAAATTCTCTCTAATTTCTGAACCATATTTTTTTTATAGATAATTGTCTTGTAGGTTATCAAACCTATATTCGGTATTGTGGACTTGATTAACAATAATTATGAGCTAACTTTTATTTTAATTTTTAATTTTATTTTATTCAAATGAAAACAAATTGAAGAAAAGCTTTGAGATAAGTAGATAACTAAATAGCCATAGGGCTGCGCCCGGTCAGAGTAATATTCTGGGGTCCCTATATAGTTCAAAGTATCTGCCTACCACAGGGCTGGACAAATCTATTTTGCCCAACATGCCTGGAGCATGTAAAAATTTTGACTGAGCATGTATTTTATCGATCACATGCCTGACCTGGGCAAATATATAAAGTAATTTAAGCACTTCCGTTTTTAGTTTTTTCATAAAAAATATTGCGTGTGTTCTTACATACATGCATAAAATTCCACAGAAATATTTTTTTTGGTAGCCATGATGCACATGTGTGACAATGTATTTTGATCAGTTTTCATGGTCCCAATATTTAGCAACCCAATGTGGTCATGGGCCTCATATACTGCAATTGGGCTGTTTTGAAAAATGGGGGGAGGGGAAATCTCACTTCTGGAGGAATATTATATCCTGATGGTATTCATGGGAGAAGAAAAAAGACTTCATAGTTTGCATAAAAACATAAAATATATTTTTCCAAATACACTCATTGCCATAAAAATTTGCACACCAACAAAGAGTTGTCCGAATGGAACAAAATTTTTTATATCGAACCCCACAGTGGTGGTCGGCTGAAGTTGGTTTTCTGTGGTTCCCAACTTCAAGGTGCAAATGCGAGCCGATCTCCCCGTTAAAAAGTCTCGCCACAGAGAGCAACAGTCCTACAACGATAAATCATTCAATCATAACACTTCACTCATAGTTAGAAAAACTGGTGGCAGATGGCAGCACTACACATAACAAGCATTACAGAGAAACAAAAAAAAGAAAAGAAAAAAACCACATCAGGTTTCACTACACATACACGCACATTCCCTCATGTACCGATTCGTTGGGGGTACCGCCGGGGGGTGGGTGGGTGGGGTGCATGTGTGGTGTAGCAATAGTAGGTAGGGCTCGGGGATCCGTGATGTTCTTAAGTCAGCCACCTCGTTGGGCAATTTGCCTGTTGTGGCGTTGTATTTGTATTTGTATATGTGAACAACGAAGATATATAAGTAATTGATTACATAATTAAAGCAAAAGAATGATTTGTTACAGGAAAAACTACAAATGAATAGAGGTTCTAGTACCCTGTTGGGCCACCTCTAGCTTGAATACACGATGAGATACGAGCAAGAATTTAGGCATACAGGTCATGTATGGTGTCCCGCGTCATCTCATTCCACAGTTGCTGTGTAAGTGCACCTTTAGTTCAATCAAATTTCTAGGCTGCCCAACTTGCCATTCCAAATGATCCCAGATGTGCTCGATTGGTGACAAATCTGGGGATTGGGCAAGCCAAGGAAAAGTGTTAATGTGGCGGAGGCATTCCTGTGACACCCTTGCTGTGAATGATCAAGCTTTGTCCTGTAGAAAATGCCTCCTGGGATCCCTGCCATCATCGGCGGAGATACGGGGGTGGGGGGTGACATCATCATCATCGTTGCCCCCCAGCAATAATGACCGTGCCCCCCCCCCAGACTTCCAAGTCCATCTCCGCCTATGCCTGCCATAAGTGCCAACACATGTGGCTGAAGGATGTTACGAACATACTGCTGGGCTGTGATGGTACTGTGGATGAATACTAGAGGTGACCGGGTTTGTATATGATGACACCCCACACCATCACACCAGTTGTGCAAGCGGTGTGCCGCTGTATAGTGAAGACAAGATTGAGACATTTGCCATGGGTCCTCCACACATATACATAGTTGTCATCACTGCCCAAATTGAATCCCAATTCATCCCTGAATACGACCTGATTTTATTTGATTACAGCCCAACCCCGTCTAGCTCGACACCACTACAAACGGAGGTGACGGTGAGTGGGTGTCATTGGTAGCACACGTAATAGGCACCACGATACCAAATGTTCTTCAACAAGGCGTCTTGTGATGTACGGACAGACACAGGGGCCTGTAGCAAACCTGCTGCCTGTGTCCAAATAGCAGATGATACAGTTGGTGCCATGGGTCATAAGTAAGCTCTGGCAACTGGGAAACTGCTCCAGGGCCCCGAGTTGAATAGGGAGCCCCAAAAAAACTCACACTTATTTTGCATAATAATAACCCTTTCAAGAAGGGCCCCCAAGGAAAAGTCTTCCCCGGGGCTCCAAAAAGGCACACTACAGCCCTGGTTGGTGCTGTGTGTGCTTGTCGGATGATGTAATGGTCTTCTTTTATATTGGTCTGTTGAGGGCCTCCTGAGCCTGGCCACCGCGCATGCCACCTCTCTCTCATCCACTGGTCCCAACATCTTCACACAGTAAAGTCAGAACTGCCTAAGTGGCTAGCTACTCGCAGAGCTGACCACCCGGCTTCTATCGTCCTGATGATTCTTTCCCTCTGGAACTCTGACAGCTGATAATACTGTGTTTGATGGTGGCGTAATGGCATCCCTCTGCAACAGATTAAGTACAGGTGAAATTCCTCTTCATACCTTCTACACTAAGGAGAACAAAGATCAATGCCCTCTGGTGGCATTATGCATTGTGCAATCATGCTTTGCATCTAATCATTTGCATATCAGCCAGACACATATCTTCATGTCAAGTTTCGTTACGATCCGACAATTAGTTCTTGGTGAGCAAATTTTTATGGCAATGAGTGTATATACAGGGCATCCATAATTAAAAGACCCTATTTTAAAGTAGCCTACAGGCAAAACCAGTCATCAGAAAAGTGTGAAATTTTGTGGAGGACTTCATGAAGTTATGGGAATTTGTTTCATGGGGGAAAAAATTAGTTGCACATGTCACCACCAGAGGGTGGTTTTTTTAAAATAAATTATTTTAGGTTAGTCTCTGATTTCGAAACTACTTTTGATCATACTGTTACTTGTTTACCTTCAAACGCCTCCCAAATGGTGGTGCTTCACTAATAATTCCAAGAATACGAACAGTTATTGTTCATGCTGGAGACAATAAATTTTGATCTTGCCTTTTAAAACTTCCCTTAAACTCAATTTGAAACTGAAATGATCACAATTTTTCGTTGAATAGACTTTTATTTCCTAGTGCCAAAAAATTTTATCAAAATATTGATTCAGATGTTTGAAATATGACCACTTATTGAAGATGTTATATATTGATATAATAATATAGGGACATTTAATCAGTTTTGTTAAATAAATGAAGTCAAATTACTAACTTTTTACTCAAATTTTAATCAAACTTTAATCAGATTGATCGAGTTGATTAATTCAACTAAAATTTTTAACTGCGGTCAACAATTGATCAATTAACCTACCCGATAAATCAAGACCAGCCCTAATTTATATATTATTAATTAGTAGTTTTTTCTCCTGATATATGCTATTATTTTATTTTGCTGTATAAGTCTGCATAAGTCCTGTCCTATATCATAAATTGGCTATGATTCTATAAGTTAGTCAAATGCTAACCTAGTGACTTCTTTTTCAATGTGAACAGCGCAGAAATTTATAATAATCAGTTTGGCTAGTTGCAGATTTTTTAATTGGTGACCACATTTTTTTTTTAATTCTCAAATTTCTTTCAAAATTTTTATTAACAGAAAAGTATGACTTTTTCAATATTTTTATGCAAAAGACAGTACCCCAATCTGTGCCCGAGTGGCCTGGTGGTAAGATGCTCGTCTACCATCGTGAAGGTTGTTGTCAGGGTCCCGGGTTCGAACCCAAAGGGAGGATATTGATAAGATATTTTCCCTAACGAACTCGAGGCGACCACCGATAGACAGCGCCTTCACTTCCAACCCATCTCACTAATGGCAGTAAATTGCACTATAGCGATATGGCCAGAGTTGGTGTTTGGTGAAGTAGTACCCCAATCTCATTAACATCAGGTTCCTATGCATTGAGGCCCTGGAGACAACATTTATTCAATAGATTTTTGTTTTGTTTTTCACTTGAAAACAAAGGAGTAAAGAAAGCATTGGGAGGGGGTTGTCAGACGTCTCTTAAGTACAAGATTCCATTGTATTTTCATGAATTATTAAAGAGGAAGTCTGTATTCTTAGTCTCAAGATTCCAGTGCCTATGCGCAACATTAGATGTACTTTTGTCCCGGCGCGTACATGATTTGCATTATGGGAATCAAATTTGTGACTCAAAAACAGAAATTTTTGCTTAAAATTAGTGATGAAATGAGCATTTTCATGAAACTAAGAAGATAGACAAAACATTATCTCCTCTCCCCTATCCACTATATCCCATAAAAGCTGGACATATAGTTTGCATGTTGACATTTTAAAAGATGACATGCCCTTAAAAAATGCCCTTTGTAGTGGCACGGCTTGGGAAAATGTTAGTCACTCCTGCTCTCTACAGTCAAACTGGGTTAATTCATTGTGTGAGGAGACTACAGAAGAAAAAAAAAAGAATTATGACATCAGATTCAATAGCTGTAAATGCTGAACTAAAAAAAACATATAACGTTTAATAATCAGAGCTTGTTTGTTCTTCATCATATCAAAAAATTCTGCAGAAATCTAACTAACTTCAACTTATTGGCAAAGTCTGCCCTTTTTAATGATTTTTTTCTTGAATTTGTTTTTGATTTTGATTTTTTTTGTTCATTTATTCATTTTTTTTCATTTATTTTTAATCATTTATCATTTATTTTATGAGTCCCGGCGGAGACCTGATGACTTTTCTTTCCGAGCTCACCTCAGCATAATATCCGGAAAATAAAATGTTTCCTTGATATCTTGGGCTAAGAAAAAGCTATATCTCTCTCCAAACCGTCCCACCTGGGGGCCAATTCCTGAAGTTAAGAGAGGCTACTAATGTCTCTACTTCAGTGCCTTACTCCACAGTGCGTGAAATAAGGAAGGCAGGGTCTCCAGTGGTGTAGATGGTAGCATGCTTGCCCGGTATGCAAGAGGGCCTGGGTTCGAGTCCCTGCAGATACGTGATGACTTTTCTTTCCGAGTTCACCTCAGCATAATATCCGGAAAATAACTGTTTTCTTGATAAATAGAGTTATAACACAAAAAACAAAAGGACCTGTTAACTGACCTGTTAATATATTTTGTTTTTATCTAGCACTCAAAGTATTCTGTATAAATCACCTCTCTCAATGCACATTTGCCGCACACTGGTTTTTTGCATTGTGTACAAGATTGAAGTGTTTTATTTTCTTTGCAGTTCCTTCTTACTTGGCATTTCTGTCGTTTTTTCTCTCACATCAATAGGTGTTTTGCGTATTATTGCATTTTGAATTGTAGTTTTCAAGTTGAAATACTCACCACGAAGTCCTTCACTTAACTCCAATATGTAAGTTCTCCAAGTAATTTTTTTTCCTGTCACTTGTTTGTACAAAATCCAAGCAATTATTGCTGACATATACAAAATGATGAAAAATACATGCATTGGCCAGCGATGACTTCCAGTCTTGGTCGTGTAAAAACGATCCATGATTTAATTTTGTTATCCATATTTAGTTTCGTTATTGTAGGCAACTGTTTCTGGGATCTTTTTTTTCGTTTTCGTTGAAAGTTACATCAGTATGAAGTGAACTCAGAGAACTAGAACATTTTTATTCTTTTTTCTGATAGGATGTCTGCGTGATATCAGTTCCTGTTTTGAATACGATAGACGGGTATAGATCTTGTTTTCCTGTTTTTGCAGTTGGTGGCACCTCACTACGGTCTTTTTGAAGGGTTCCAACCAAGCTTATAGATTTTGATTTCAAAAATTCACATAATCTCAGTGATGTAAAATAATTATCGGTTATGTTTCAACCTTTTCCTAGATAAGGTTCAACTAATCGAACTACAACATGTTCATGGAGATTCTGATTTGCTGGTCTGGTGTTATCTGCTCCAGTGTAAGGAAATCCGTTTAGAATATATTTGGAGTTAACGCAGGCAAGAAGCCAGAATTTATCCCAAATTTATCTGGCCTACTTGGGATATACTGTGTAAATGGACATCTTACTTTTGAGGGTAAAAGTTGTTCATCGACAGTTAGATTGGACCCTGGTTGTAAGCCACACTGGTTTCTATGAATGAATTCCATAGTGAAGATGCAAGAGCAAATTTATCAGTTTTCAATTTTTCAGACCTTTTAGATTTCAAATCGAATCTCATGAATTTCAAAATTTCTTATCTCTTGTCATTGTTTGGAAAAAAAGGGAGGACAACAAACTGACGACCACAATGAATTCAGGGGAAAGTTTTTGCACCATATATACCTCTTGCGTACATAATGGATATTGTTGCATCTAGTTCAGGCAAAGAAACTGACTAAGAAGTTTCGATTAGATGATGATAATCATTTCATTTTTTGTCGCACCATGGTAATTTTCTGCACACGAGGGCTAATTAGACCGGGACCTACAATTTTTATGCCGACTCCGAACGGCAGGCTTGTTTTTATACTCATCGAGAGGTTGGTGCGCCAACTCCTCAATGGGGGACACCCTGCAGTAGCAATTTTTTCTGTGTTCATGTCGCCGTTTCTGTTGCACCCCTGTGTCAGGAAAGTTTTCTGACAAGGACGAACCGGGTATCGAACTCGCGACACCTCTAAACATCCTTTGGTACTTTAGGCGAGTATCTTATCGACCTGGGCTACCGCACCCCATATGATGATAATGAGCTTCAGCTTCTGTACATTTCTGTATATGATGCATCATTTTATCGCTGAAAATAAGGCGCCACGAACTCCGAACACTTTTATTTTTGTTTTTTGATGCATAACATGTGGGGCCTTGATTTTCTCTGAATATATTTTGAGATCCTACGTCCTAAAGTTGAGAAAGGTTCTATGATTATTCATATGTTCCCATCTGCTGTAGTTTCTTCACCAGCGATAGATGGAGTACTATTGGGCTCTCGTATAGAAATTATCTGACTCTTAGATCGTTTCTGTGGCTTCAACAAGGTATCATTTCTCACAATTTTACATTTCTTATTTCTTAATGGCGTTCTATTTTGTATGAACTGATGCACCATTGGATAAATAATTTTATTTCGATTTAAATCTTCGTCATCAGAACCGCTACTTGCTTCTCCACAGTTCGGTATAGGGTAGATCTCGTGCTCTTATGCACTTTCACCATCTCTGCTTCCAGAGTTTCTCTCATCTAATCTTTGCAACTCCTGGAGTATTTCTTCTTCAGTAAATATACGTTTTCTCGCCATATTTAAACTAATTGAAATGATCACATACACTCGAATTTTCTACGTCCCAGGACAAACAATTTATCGGATAATATGGAAAGAATACTCGACAAAAACCAAAAATTAATTTTATTTATTAATTATATTATTTTATATATATATATATATATAAAATTAGAGATAAAATGAGAGAAGATGAAAAATAAAAACAAATTGGGAGAAATTGAAATGAAATTGTGTGAAATAAAATGGAAATGTAATGGGAAAAAAATAATATGGAACAATGAGAAGGTCATTCTCAAGGGGGAACCCCCCCACATTGCTCCAAACAGCAAAAATGTTTCTAATGATGGTAGGCCAAAATAGGCATAGATTTACCATCAGTTTATTTTTATTTTTCGTCTTCTCATTCCATCTCTAATTTTATAATTTCTAGTTATGTGTATAAAGCTGCCTATACTAGCTGCCTATTTAGCGCTATACTCTGACTTTTGAAATGTTTCAAATAAGTCAGTTGCTCTTTTATATAATGCATGTTTATATATATATATATTTACAAGGATGACATCGCTCTCTGCTACCATACGAAGGTTTTAACAACTGGCTGGTGCGAAGATATATTTTTGGAAAGAGAAAATTCAACTGCCCCTGCAGGGAATCGAACCCACATCCTTTCATTTTCCGTTCCTGGTGCACGCCCTAGACCACTAGACTACAGAGGCACCGAATGTCTCAATCTTTCCTTGGAGCTCGTGTACACTGAAAGGGACCGTACATGGACGGCCGGACAAGACTCAGGCCAAGCTCACAACTGCTGACTCTGCCACCAGATGACAACTTATACCAGGATGACGTCACTCTCCGCTACCATACGAAGGTTTTAACAACTGGCTGTTGCAAAGATATATTTTTGGAAAGAGGGAAAATTCAACTGCCCCTGTGGGGAATCGAACCCACGTCCTTTCATTTTCCGGGTGAAGGCACTAGACTACAGAGGCACAGAATCTCTCAATCTTTCCTTGGAGCTCGTGTACACTGAAAAGGACCATACATGGATGGCTGGACCAGACTCAGGCCAAGCTCACAACTGCTGACGCTGCCACCAGATGGCGCCTTATACAAGGATGACGTCACTCTCCGCTACCATACATATATATATTTGTCCAAAATAATTCTGTTGAGTAGAAAATTATTTCACAGTCATATTAAAGATTTATTCTTTGTATAACATAGTCATTTTAAACATTACATGCAATCAATGTGTGTATTTGCAATAGGAATTTTTATATTTAAAACCAATATTTGTGAGGTTTTTGATGGCATACTGGGAAGGGACCAGACTCCAACATTCAAAAAGCTGATGCCCCCTTAATTTTATGGCATACAGCTACTGTGGGGAAATACAGTATGTAAAATTTATCTGCTCACCTCATATGGCCTGGAAGACTAATTTCTTGCACGAGTTCAATACTTGTTGATTCCGGCACCTGTCATAAATTCTGACTAGTATTAATGAATTGAATTAATCGTATAAATCCTTGCTGAGTATATATTATTTTGTTTGATTATAGTTAGAAAATGTGACTACAACATTTTTCTAGTTCAAACAAGGGGGGGGGGGTCATCTGCTCCAGCTTTGCACAAATGGTTGGGTTCTTATGTGGATACACAATATAAAGCAAACATGAGGCTTCTTTTTTCCATGTAGAGTTTCTACAAAGTGGGGAGGGGGTTCAGTCCACCCAGACAGATACTGTGCAAACAAATCTTGATCATTTGCGCTCTTTTTTTCCAGCTTTATTTCCTAGCAGTGTAGTAGATATATTCAAGTTGTTGCATTCAATTCATACAAACATTTGGGTTTCTCCCGTTTGAAATCAATATTATTTCTTTGAAAGTAAAAAAAACTTTTGCATGATTTTTTTTTTGGAAACTGTTTAAAATTGCTGCTGTAATCTATGCCAAAGTCTATGCTTCGTGTTCATTCAATCTAATTCATGTTCTAAATTCAATCAAGCAACAAAAAATATGTATTTTTTTTTTGTTGCTTGATTGAATTTGATAAATCTGCTCTCCAAAGCCCATTTCTTTCCTTACGAAGGAAAAAGGTTGTCAAGCGGGTGCTAGAACTTCCAGTGCTACTGCAATATTTGCACATGTAAACAGGGCTCAAGATGAGTATGCTTGTGAGTCTTTCATAATTGAAATGAAGTCTAATTTTTAATGTACATTTCAAAGTTTTGAAAGCATTAATATTTTCCTTTCAGGTGATATCACTCAAAAGGGTTATGAAAAGAAAAAAGCCAAACTTTTAGCTCCTTATCTGCCAGCACGAAGTGCAGGTAAATTTTTAAAATATAAAACAATTAAATTTTATTTATTTAATGCTCTAATATATACAGTGAAACCTCACTACAGTGATACTATGATATAATAATAAATCCCTCTATACAGCAATGTTTTCTAAAATTTTGTTTGGAATTGGCTTTAGCTTAATGTCAAACGCCTTTCAAGAGAGAGAGATACAAAGATATTCTTTACTACAATGAATACCTCTAAAATTATATTTTTTGAAGAGATTTTTAAACTGTGTGTGTGCTATAACAATATTTTTTCTCTCTCACTCAAAAATCGCCTTCAATATATTTCCAAACTTGTCACCAGTTTTTTTTCTTCTGAGGACATCTAATGACATTTGTATTTTGTATCATCTCATTACAGAAAGTGTTGATGGAGTTGTCAGTGTTTTTTTTTTTTTGTTTCACTGAAGTGTCATGTAGTAAACCGCTTGGCAATAGCAAAACATTTAACTGAATTTAATTAATACACTCAAACCTGTTTTTGTGCGGTGGATAGGGACAGCATAAAAAAAATCGCTCGAAACTTCACGAGTAGCTATAAAAAATATTTTTCGCAACACATTTAAAAAGTATTTTTTTTATGTGGTGGATACAATAAAGTGCCGCATAAAAAAAGTCTCACGTAGAAAATAACTCAAAACCTTACGAAATAACTAGAAATTGCTTTTTTAAACGAAATCAAGACACAAGGCTTGGCAGCTACTTGGAATCTTGCCAAACCTTTTGGAATCTGATTTAGAAAATACACATGCGAACATTTTTAAATATTTTATTTACATATGTACTTATTTTACACATACAAAACTTTTCAAAATGTATAACCATTATCCTTCGTAGTCTGACAATACACGAATTTTCTTGTGGTAAACTGGTTCAAAATCACTTTAGTCACTTGAAGATACTACCTCGCACTCATTTAGAGTTGACTTTTTTTCAGTTACCATGTAGTCGGTGATCATTTTTTGGGACGACTGTTGTTTCACTAGGCACTTGTATATGTCTCGGTAGCCAGATATACAAGATTGAAGCTCTTTTTGGAATTTTGAAGTTCTTTCAGAATATTGGCATCGATCGCAAGAAAATGACGACCTAATTTACTGCAAAGTTGGAGTCCTGCATAGATTTTATCTGCTGTCATATAATCGGGTTCTTCTTGCCCATCAGTAACATCTGTTACGTAATTTATAATGTCATCATCCCTTACGGTTTCATCTTGAATCATTTCGTCAAGATCATTTTCACTGAAAGTATTAAAACCTTCTCTGCAGATGCCATGTGCTAGCGTAACGATTTCTGTTGTTAACATTGATGTGTTTTTGGTTGCACTTCTATTAATGACACATTCTGACCAGGTTGCTTTCCGGCATGCATTTAATGTGTGTTGTTTCATTTCAGTAATTGCAGCAGCAGCGTGATTTATGCAGTCCAATATCGAAAACTTTTTCCAAATTTCAGTCAAATTTATTGCATTGTTTTCAAGTTTTTCCAAAATGTTTCTGAAAGTTAACTTCACGTAGTGTTTCTTAAAAGCTGCGATTATGCCCTGATCTAATGGTATAAGGCTTGTCGTATTGGGTGGTAAAAATACTACTTTCACATTAGGGTGCTCTATACAAGGATGACTGGGTGCATTGTTAACAATTAGCAACACGTTAAAAGGAAGCCCCATATCAGTCATATATTGTTTAACTTCTGGAACGAAGCAATCGTTGAACCATGTTATAAAAACAGCTGTTGTGACCCATGCTTTTTTATTAGCCATGAAATGGACTGGAAGCTCAGCTACATTTTTGCCCTTTAGCGCACGTGGGTGCGATGATCTATTTATAATAAATGGTTTTAACATTCTCGCTCCAGATGCATTACTGCAAAGTGAGAATGTTACTCTATCTTTTGAAGCTTTAAAACCACTTGCAGTTTCCTCGGACTTGGCGATGAACGTTCGGCTAGGCATCTTCTTCCAAAACAACCCAGTTTCGTCAGCATTAAATACTTGATTTGGGCAATATCCACCATCTTCAATAATTTTTGCTAACACTTTAGAATAATTTTTAGCGGCTGTTTCCTCAGCGGATGCAGCTTCACCCTTTATCTTAAGATTGTGAAGTGCGTGTCATTGTAAAAACCCAACTAACCAGCCATTGCTTGCAGAAAATTTCGGGCTTCCAATGTGAGACGATGAACTAGGCGGCTCTAAATCCTTCTGCTGATTATAAAACCGTATAGCTTTCTGTTTAATTAATGCTCCATCAATGGGGATTCGTTTTTGAGTTAATTCTTGAATCCACAATATGAGCGCCTTTTCCGTTTTCTCCATCAAAATATTTCTTGAATACGATGCTCGTTTAGCGTTTTCATTTGTGGCACAATTACTAGATTTATTTATTTCACCTGCACGTTTTTGTATGCCTCTTATTGTGGATTCACCTAATCTAAATTCTTTACCAAGATCTGTGGATCCCTCACCTTCTGCTATTCGTTTTAAAATCGTAGTCTTAGTTTCTAAGGAAATTGCCTTTCTCTTCGATTTGTTTTTGCCCTTATTCATTTTCAGGGATTATGTCGAAAAATAAAATAAAAATCCTAAAAATTTATATTTAAATAGAAAAAATAATAAATTTACCTTCAATTTACGCTTTGAAATGAATCTTATCTTAATCGTCCAGGAATATGAAAGCACTTTGAATTATATACTTCAATACATATGTAATGTAATTGGCTGACGCAATACTTATGTAATGTGATGAAATACCAAAACTCGAAAAAACTGAATGGTCGATCAAACCTACTAATTTTTTTTTATTGATAACTTCGTCAATTATGTTCTAATTTGATTGAAATTTTCATATACCGCACAAAAAAAATCGCACAAAGAAAGACCACACAAAAACAGGTTTGAGTGTAATCTTTCATGGCCAATAAATACTTAAAAGTACATTTTTTTGGGTATGTATTAAACAACACTGATTCAACAAAATGTCAACATCAGCATAAATTTGAAAGCATGTGAGGATCATGAGTGGCAACAACTAGATTCACCAACTTGGGAGTTCTCATAGACAAGCAGTGCGGTCTTAATGCATGAGCCCACTCAGGCATTGCCTGGGGGCCTCAAGCGAAGACTGGCGTCAGAAAAATGAGAAGTAGTTGAATTTTTTGGGAATTCACCAGGTTGGGGCCTCAGAAAAATCACTTGTCCGAGGGGCCTATGATACGTTTGAGACGACCCTGTAGACAAGTGGCTAAGGTTTTGTAAACATTGTTATAGGGTGGTCAAAAAAAGAAATAAAATACTCGGTTTCATTCTTAAAAAAAGTCTCTTCATTGTTCTCCTAAAATTATTCTTCTGTTTTTCTGAGGCTCAGCTTGTCCTGGCCTAGAGAATGTCATACAGTTTTTTGAGACCATATGTTTCAAAGGACTGACTTGGTCAAGAGAAGAGCTTGAGCTTTAGTTTAAGGGTAATATACAGTTGGAACCTGATATAATGAACTCTGATTTAATGAATACCGTGTTTTAACAATTTTTTTTGAAACTATCAAAATCAAAGCTCAAACCCCTATTTAACGAATAAAAACCCTCTATATGGCAATTTTTTTTCTTATATCTCATTTCCCCCGAAATCAAAATCAGAAGATTTGACTTCTCAGGATTTTTTACCTTGAGCTCTTCTTTAATGACAAACAGACTAAAGTGGGGGAATCTGTTCCTTTTTGAGTAAAGGAGGCAATAAAGCCATTGTGGATGGGAAAGTAATGAATGTAGCTAATTGGTGTACACCAGTACCATAAAAAATTATGCTGTTTGCATGTTTAGTATTAGTAAAGAGATAGTTACTTCAAAACTTTGTGCTGTGTCTTGAAAAGCAAAGAATGGCAGACCATCTTAAGAGAAAGTGTTCTGTTAGCAAAAAAATTACAATTTCGACAGAATTTGATAAAAATGTGGATGTGCCAAACTTCTTTCAAGCAATTTTTTCATTCATCCTGATTTTATTCTTAAGTTTATGTGCATATATTTTTCAATTAGTCTCAGAAATGAGAGTTATTATAGCAACCCCAAAGCAAGTAGCTTTTAAAATTAGCCGTTTTGAGTGTGTTTATTCTCGTGATAAATTTGACCCTAATTTAACGAATAAAATTGTCTGTTTCTTCTAATTTGTTAAATCAGGGTTTGACTGTATAAAAATGTATCACTGAAAAGATTTTTTGTATATTGAAGCATTATTATAAAATTATAGTTAACGTTTTCTTGATATTTTCTTTGGTTTTATTTGTGAAATCATTTTTTTCTAATACTGTGTTATTTTCCCCATGAGGTGGTGCTGCTAGTCCATCTACTCGAGCTAAAAGAAGAGCACAGCGCAGACTAACACGAAATGAAAGTCGCTATCATTCAGGTAATTGGTCAGAAACCATTCTTTTCTTTACAGAAGCTCTGAGATAACAGATAAAATCTTGTCTGAAAATGAATTTCTGAACAAATGTTATATTTATACAGCTGTTTGAGTGACACTTCTTGTTATGAGAAAAATTATTTCTTATTTATGGAGAGTCTTGGATACTCCAGCATCAGAGTTAACCAGAATGATAGGGAGAAATGATAGTATCACTATTCTGCAATTATTTTTTGATGTTCAGAAGCATATAAAAAAATCATATAACACATGGTTATCAAAGTCAAATCCATTGATGAAACGTGAAACTTCATTGGTGATTTTTTGCTAGAAGCATGGGAAGCATATCCTTAAAATGAAAACCTCTTACACTAATTTTTTTTTAAAAATTACTTTTTGACAGTTTAGATTGAGAACATCATATCTCACTTATTACAGCTTTTGAAAAAAGAAATATGCAGCGGTCTGCTTTCTATATAGAAAAAAAATTAATTTCTTTTGTGCATTATTCAGTGGAACATCCCATCTTGTTTTGCTCTTCCTGTAAAGTTGGGAAATTTTTATGTACAAGGTTTTCATTATAAAATGACGATATGCATATACCTCATAGGAAGGTTTTCAATGAACCACACTTATTATAAATTCTTTGGTCACATTGTAATTGTTCCACTTTTTTTTTTTTTTTGCTAAATCCATTAGTATTTTATAAGGAACAGTTTGATTCATAGTTTAAAATGCAAAAAAGGTGAAATACCCATGTATCTAAATTAACTATGACCTTGTTAACATTTAGACTTAGGTGCTGCTTTAATAGGATTTTCAATTTTTTTTTTTTGCAAGATTACAAAATAGAGATTGAAGTATGATTACTTCAACATTTTTTTATATTCAAAATTACTCATATTAATTAAATAAATTTTTAAATTAAAAATTGATTAAAATTTTACTGGTGTTATTCAAATGGATTCTGTTGAGTTGCATTTTTATGAACATCAATTTATTTTTCTATAGAGGTTCGACAAGAAGCTGTTCAACAAGCCCTGGCAGCTATGCAGAATCGTCCCAAACCATCTGTTCCAATGCCATCAAAACGAACCTCTGTCATGGCAACATCACCATCGAGAGAGCACCATCCATCTGGTTGGTCTATTAATGCAATATTGAGATAATACACTGAATAGCCAAAAAAACTGGTTCACCTGCCTAATATCGTGTAGGGCCCCCCGCGAGCATGCAGAAGTGCCGCAACATGACGTGGCATGGACTCGACTAATGTCTGAAGTAGTGCTGGAGGTAATTGACACCATGAATCCTGCAGGGCTGTCCATAAATCCGTAGAAGTAAGAGGGGGTAGAGATCTCTTCTGAACAGCACGTTGCACGGCATCCCAGATATGTTCAATAATGTTCATGTCTGGGGATTTTGGTGGCCAGCGGAAGTGTCTAAATTCAGAAGAGTGTTCCTGGAGCCACTTTGTAGCAATTCTGGACGTGTGGGGTGTCGCATTGTCCTGCTGAAATTGTCCAAGTCCGTCGGAATGCACAATGGACATGAATGGGTGCAGGTGATCAGACAGGATGCTTACGTACCTGTCACCTGTCAGAGTCTTATCTAGACGTATCAGGGGTCCCATATCACGCCAACTGCACACGCCCCCATACCATCACAGAGCCTCCACCAGCTTGAACAGTCCCCTGTTGACACGTAGGGTCCATGGATTCATGAGGTTGTCTCCATACCCGTACACGTCCATCAGCTCGAAGCAATTGGAACCGAGACTCGTCAGACCAGGCAACGTGTTTCCAGTCCTCAACAGTCCAATGTCTGTGTTGTCTGGCCCAGGCGAGGCGTAAAGCTTTGTGTCGTGCAGTCATCAAGGGTACACGAGTGGGCCTTCGGCTCCGAAAGCCCATATCGATGATGTTTCGTTGATTGGTTCGCACGCTGACACTTGTTGATGGCCCAGCATTGAAATCTGCAGCAATTTGCGGAAGGGTTGCACGTCTGTCACGTTTAATGATTCTCATTAGTCGTTGTTGGTCCCGTTCTTGCATGATCTTTTTCCGGCCACAGCGATGCTGTAGATTAAATTTTTTACCGGATTCCCGATATTCACGGTACACTCGTGAAATGGTCGCACGTGAAAATCCAAATTTCATAGCTCGGAGATGCTATGTCCCATCTCTCGTGCGCCGATTATAACACCACGTTCAAACTCACTTAAATCTCGATAACCTGTCATTGTAGCAGCAGTAACCGATCTAACAACTATGCCAGACACTTGTTGTGTTATATAGGCGTTGCCGACCGCAGCGCTGTACTCTGATTGTCTATATCTCTTTATTTGCATACGCGGAACACGGTAGCACGGTCAATAAGATGCTTGCCTAAAGTACCAAATGATGTTTAGAGGTGTCGCAAGTTCAATACCCAGTTCGTCCTTGTCAGAAAACTTTCCTGACACAGCGGTACAACAAAAAACGGTGATATGACCACAGCTAAAAATTTCTACCGCAGGGAGTCCCCCATCGAGGGGTTAGCACGTCAACCTCTCGATGAGTATAAAAACAAACCTGCCATTCGGAATTGGCAATAAATTGTAGGTCCTGGTCTAATTAGCCCTCGTGTGCAGAAAATGACAGTGATGCAACAAAAAATGATCAAATGATATTTGCATACGCATGCCTGTACCAGTTTTTTTTGGCTCTTCAGTTTATATCAGTCATACATGAATTCAAATTTTATGTATTTTTCATTGTTTTCAGGGTAAGAGTACACACCAATACAAACAATTTTCATCAAAGAATGCATGGTCTAATATTAAACGCAAATGTGCTAGCACGTTTCAAAACGGCCGCTCTGCAAACATTAAAACAGCATTCCTGTTGAAATTTATCGGGAGAAAAAGGAACTCCATGCATGCAAATGTAACCTGGGGAAGAAGAAACCGTATGCAAATCTGCGTCACTGTGAATAGATGGTGTGGACGCCAGCTCTATGAAGTTATTCTAGCGTGCAACTGTTCTAACATACTGAATAATGGTGCACTTTAGTAATACTGAAAAAGCAGACGTGCAAGAATGAAATGCATGTCTGCGTAATGAATGCGTAAATGAAAATCATCCTGTATACAGGGTAGTAAGGAAAGTCACTAAGCCATATTTTACTGGCAAACCATTGATCCTAGAGGCATACTTCCAATTAGAAAAAGTATCCAAATAACGTCTAGACCGCAGATATGTCATTCATATTGCAATGGGTTGTATACTTATTAAAATACCAAATTTAACTTTTTATATGGACATCCTGTTCTCAAAAACCTAATTAGAAAGTTGATGTCCTGTCTCTTCTGAGGCCAGCCAAAAAAATATTTGCAATATTCAATGAGATATTTGAATTCAAAAATTAGAAAAAAATAGCATTAAAGGCCATGATACACACGCTCTTAAAAATCTTGCTTATTTGCTATTAGGTAGCGTGTTTGTTTATAGCATCCTTGCAGAGCAGTAGCATTTGCTGGGACTTAGCAAAGACACAGGAATCTTGATTGTTATATGCTTATTTTTGATGTATGCTTTGTTTTGTGTGTGCCACACTCAATACTTAATGAATAAGAATATGTAATTTTTTGTATTTATGAAATAGATGCAGGGCTCCCACTCGTCCTACTTTTCCTATTTTTTTACCAAAACCTATCAACAAAATTCATATAATTTATTTTAATTGATTTAAGCAGAAATTGTATGGTTTTTAAATTTATTTGGGGGTGTATGTGGACCATTTAGTGGTTTATTAATTTCTCATTTGCTTAGTTTGGGGGTTCAACAATTAGACTAGTGATTAAAACTTCTGCCTGGTTGAAAAAAAAATAATTTTGTATTTAATACTTCACACATGGTTTTGGACAGTAACTAACATTCGTCATTCAAAATTATGGTATACATTTTGTGTATAGGTGAAACAAGTGTTTGCGTAATAAAGCAGTTGGATACATGGGCCTATTTTAAGTTTGGGACGCTGATGTGATACCCAATAACATTCAATTGTCTTCTGTATTTTTAGGGCATGCAGAGGCATAAACAATATTTACAACGCTCAGCAACGAGCTAGAAATGAAAGTGCTTCATCTGTCAAAAATGATTACACTGGCATTAAGCGTTCAAATTTAAACAAATCCTTTATAAAAGTAAAACCATATGGTCCACCTTGCCTTATTTATATCAAACCTTGTAATTTACACATTTTGCACTGTGCTTTTAGAAAAGGTCTCGAAACAGCATCATTCTTAAAAAACTTACGTCTTCATAATTTGCTGTGCATTGTCGAAAAGAGTTGACAGACTGGACTATGGAAAGCTCCAAAAAAAAAACTAATTTATGTTGTGAGGAGAGAGAGACAGAAAAAAGAATTATCTGTGGTTTCTAGTACACTGTTTTGGCCAAAAATTGCATTTGTAACCAAGTCATTTCTGTCCTCTTGCTTTGGCTCGAATCAATCTTACAGGATACTGGAATAGTTAGTTCTATTGGGGGAGGAGAAAAAAATTAAAAAAAAAAAGTTTTTTCAGGCTTTTTTTTTTATTATGCTGTGATTATGTTGTCTGGGGGGGGGGGGGCATCCTACTCCTTCTAATTTTTTGAGTGGAGTCCTGTAGATGGGTTAAATGCGAAATCTGCCAGTTCTTATGAATGAATATGAAAATTTGATTTTCATCACTTTTCTGCAAATCCCAGTAATTTACTTTTTGAAGCCAAAATAAGTAATAATTTTGCTGAAAACTTGTGTCATGAGTTTAGTTCGTTTATGCAAATTGAATTCAGAACTTATGATTTGAAAAATATTTTTGAAAACAATTGCAGAATTTGTTGATTTGAAAATTATTTTTGCCAATAAATAAGAAGTTTCCAGTTATTAAATTTTATTTTTTTGCAAAATTTAGATTTTTTTATTGGCAAAATTTACATGTCTTCAATAGAGTAACACAAAATAATGTTTTATTTTGTGTTACTTTATTTCCTTTTAAATGCTGACTATATTGCTACCATACCAAGAGAGAAAAAATATAACTGTTTATCTTGGAGGGGATAAAGGTTTTCCCCATATACTCCCCATGTTTGTGCTGTGCTTACCTATATTTATATTACACACATTCCATTCGAGAGGGATTTGGGGTTAGGGTTGCAAAAGTTACATGCAATATAACTGTTTATCTTGTTACAAAATTCAGCATCGGGCACCTCGTGGAATCTCGACCAACGGAAATATGAAGGAATATTTCAAGAGTCTCGTAGCTTTTGTTATGTTCAGCTTGCATGCACATTACTAAGTGAATCTGTTGCATAGGATATTTTGTTGCCAAGATGCCAATATCCTCATGTGTGAGGAGCTTCATACAAATATACATGTCCAATCTTCTAGATACAGAGTTTCCTATCAGTCACCAGACTTCAGTATCCCCATGTGTGGTGGCCCAACTCTCAGTTATGCCCATATTTTTTAAAAATTAGTTACTTATATAAATAAATTCATAATCTTAACCATTAATCATTCAGTGTAAGACAGTTGTTATGGATAAATAAAAATCAAAATACATTGTTGCTATTGACCTACTTGAAAGATATTAAGTCCCTCTAGGTGACTAAGCGAATGTGTATTGATATGATTTTAGATTCTATTTTTGTCTTTTGTACAAATCTCTTGTTTTGTTGAAATAATAACAATGAAAAAAATTTTTAAAAGAAACAGACAAGACTAGAAACTATCTTCCAAAACAGAAAAACAATTATAATATGCCTTTTTATCCTTAGCATCAATAAAGGAATATATTACAATAGATTGTCTTGATAATAAGAGGTGAACAGGACCAAGACTACCTCACCTCGGATTGTTGAAAACTCAAATTATATGAAAAACATTTTTCGGGGCATGGGCGGAGATGGGGGGGGGGAAGATACAACATCAAAGTGGAGTCGACTCATCAAATGTACATATGAGAGATGACATCATCATCATCGTGCTCCCCCAGACTTCCAAGTCTATCTCTGCCTATGTTTCGGGGGTGGAAGGGGGAAGAATCTCCCATTATTTGTTTTATGGTAAATATATTGTATATAGTGTGTAGTAAATAAATTAAGAAAATACAAAATCCATCCCTTTGCTACTGAGCTGGTTGAAACTTATTCTTATCTGATGAAAATGTTTTAACTTATTTTCTTTGGGACTACATATTTGTATTTGGTCTTACCTTTTTCGTTCTTGCTTAACCGGCTTAATTCATTAGATTAGGGTTGCCTTTCTTCATAATGAAGGCTAACAGTGGCTCCCTGGGGAGACAGTATGAAAATATAATTTTTTTAATACTATAAATTACTGTAGTACGAATGTGTGAGGAAAAAATCTTGCCCTGGGTGCAGAAGCCCCCAGACTAGGAATCAAGACTTCTTTAATCCCTGGCAAAGTCCTCTTCAAATTAAAATTGTTGGCATTCATGGAAATGAAACAAAACACATTCTTGACAAAAATGCATGGTGAGGTTTTGAGAATGAATTTTGAAAAATTCCATCACTTCAGATTATCTGAAATCTTGAGCTTTCAAGAATTGTCGAGATGATTCTATATTGTCAAAAGTGCAAGCAATTTTTTTTACACTTTCTGTTGAAGGCTTTGCAAGGCTCAGTAGTGAGTGATTCTTCATGGATTTGAATTTTAGTTGGGTGAAAGAGAAAAATCATGATTTAAAATCTAATCACTCTGAATGTCAGTGGTGATATAAAAATCTGATCTAGGGAAAACCTGCGTTACTTATTATTATCTTTTTTCACCTTTATTTCCTAAATGTTGACAAATATACCAGTTTCTTAGACATATTGCTGATACTTCAACCATGTATCTTTCAAATTTGTTGCCAAAAGCCTGTATGCAAAGGAGTTAGACAGCTGAAATTATGTGTTCATATTAATTTTTTTTTAATTTATAATCATTAGTTTCACAAAAGCTTTGCTTACTTGTTTGAACACCTCATATTTTCTTTCAGACTCTTCTTCAGATGATGATAGTGCTCTCAATGAAGGTAGCACCCCAGAACAAGAGCAGATGCCACCTTATTCCATAGCTCCTGCTACAGCTTCTCAGTCAGACACTTCCAGCACGTCTTCCACTAGGGAAACTCCATCACCTCAACAGTGGTATAATGGAAGGCCTAACAGAGTTGATGATTACTGGCCTCACCAGAGTAGTTGTGCTAGTCCAATGACAAATTTAGCTGATGTTATGCAGAATCTCACGCCAAGTGTGTTCCTTTTTTTTCTTTTCATTTTTTTCTGTCTGAAATCATTAAGGGTACTAACAATTGAAATTAAAAATTCATAAAATTAGTGTTTTTCAAGAGACGTTTACAATAATTTCTTTTGAGTGAAAATTACAATATTCACATTATTATTTTTCACATTACAATAATTTGTTTTGAAAATGATTTTTCATACATTGTTCATAAAAAGAAAAGTTCATAAAAATAGATTTTTTAAAAGATTAACATTTTTGACATAATGTACTTTTGTCACAGATGTGATGTTTTTTTATTTCTTCCTTATTTTGACCATCTTCGAAATAATATCTCACTAAAATATTTTCATAGGTCAATTGCAGAAACATTACTTGCTATAAAGTTAGAACTCAGGTTTATTCAATGTGATAAATATTTGCATATGAAATAGAAATACATGACAAAAAATTTGTATTTGTTGATAAAGTTTTGATATGTTTTTGAGCAGGCCAATCAATCTGGGGATATATATTTTCAGGTCTCAGTGTTCAACCTGATGTCACAAATACATCGTGTGCAGAAGTAACTCGGTGGACATCAGCTGATCATGTCAATCGCTATAATCAAGCTCATATGACATCTGTTCGTATTACTCATCATTCATCAACGGGTTTGAGTTATGATACAGGTACAGTTTTACACTGTGTAGTGTAACATTGCACATCCCATTTCATTAATTTTTTCATAATGGAGAGAGTTGTCAACTCTTCAGAAGCTCACTCCTGCTACAATCTGTTGTGAGGTTGACAGTGACATTCTTGAGACTAATTTTCATTCATTTTTTATCATGGTTGGTCTTTTCAATCCAATTTTTCATATTAAGAGTGACACTGTTGTTTAAATAGCTTTTGTCCTGCTTGGACGGTTTTGTTTGGTGTATACAACACATATTATCCATTGAGCGAAGGGAGCTTACACACAGGTGGACATGATTGTAAGAAGAAATCATGGAAAAAATCTTCAATTAACAAAATTGTCAGTACTTTACTAATTGCAGTTAGTGAAATAAAAGTTGTGTGATTTCACAATCAAAAGATTTGAAGAATTATGTTTTTTTAAATAGATAAAATTTGAGTTTCAGTAAAAAGTTCATAATTGATTGTAAATTAGTTCAGAAGAATGAGTCAGTGAAAAGAACATTTTTTTCAAAGAATGACCGAGTCACTTCACAAGGCATGTTGAAGTTGGGGGAAAAATAAAAGGTATGGATTATGTAGAGTTTGATAAGAACACCATGTCATTGAGAAAATCTGATATTGTCACTTTAAAAGTTTGGTTATGGAGAACAGGTGTTAAAAAAAAGAAGGTAAAGACAGAAACATTTAAGGCAGAGGTAAGGATTTCCAGAAAATAGGTATGTGGTGAGAGAAAAAGAAAACCTCTCCCATCAGTGATAATAACAGCATTCAACAAGTGCTTTTGCACATATGTACACGTGTGCACACTGCTTATTCCAAGCGATTTTTATCCAGAAGGTGATTAAATACAGCTATTTTGAACAGTGCTAAGGATTTATTTCAAACACTCAATGGCAGAGAGTTCCAAATGTGAATACCTTGGAAGAAAACTGTATTTTTCTTGAAATTTTTTCTCGCTGTAGGGGTTGGGATACAGTTTCTGGTAGAGAATTTTGTTGAATAATCCATGTGTAGGGATAGGGAAAGAGGAAATATGTGTTGGTTTATGTAGTGATTATGAAGTAGCATTATTATAGCTAATCATATTTCACCAAGCTATCTAATGGAAGAAATCACCAGAATTTAATAAGAGGAGCTGTGTGCTCATTAAATGAAGCAAAGCTCATCACCCTCAATATTTTCTTTTGAGGTATTATCAGGGCTTGCACAGATGTTTGATTGGCAGATGTCCATACTTCCAAACAATAAGTTAATTTAAAGGAAAAACAGTGAAAAACATAACACACACACACACACACACACACACACACACACACACAACACACACACACACACACACACACACACACACACACACACACACACAATCAATCAATCAATCAATCAAAACTCTGAGGTATCTAATCATATTGACATGCTTCAACTCATCCTGTTTGTATGTTATTGGTAATGACACAGTATCCAAAGGCCTTTGCCAAGGTCTGAAAAGTATGTGAACAGATTTATAAATATTGAGTTGCAATGTGTTCGCTGATAGCCAGCTGCTTAATAAGTCATATCATTGTTGATTACATCTATGATTTGAAGAATTTTTTTTCCTAAATTTAAAAGGGCCATGTCAACTGTATACATAAATATTTTACAATTTCTGAATATTTTATAGATATTATTGACATAAACGAGAAATAAAAGTGGTCCTGAGGTACCCACAAGTGATGTTGTTGATGCTAGAGTTGTACGTTCCAATATTTGCAAATTGTTTCCTTTTAATGTTACATTCCTTAACAAGCAAGTTTTTTATGAGACTAAATTTTTTTTTTTAAATCTAAGAATATTCCTTACATTAAATTACCACCATCTCCAGCACATCGCACTGTATCAATGAACCATAAGAGTGCAATTTTAGTTGACATATTTTTACTAAATCCAAAAATTGTTTTTCATATATGAAACCATTTTTTTTGGAGAAAATTCGAAATTCTGTTATACAGGACATCCATAATTAAAAGATCCTACTTTTAAAGTAGCCTACAAGCGAAACCAGTCATCATAAAATTGTGAAATTTTGTGGAGGACTTCATGAAGTGATGAGAATTTGTTTCAGGGGAAAAGAGTCTTGCACATGTTGCCACCAGAGGCAATTTATTAAGAAATGACACATTTAGGCAAGCTTTTATAATTTTAACAATTGTTAAACACTTTTACAATTGTTACTGCAACAAAACATATTCCACATGATGGCCATCATTTTCAGATACCATGTGAAATCGCAAGATGGCATGTTCCACAACTGACCAAAGCATGTGCGGGGAAACGTTCAGTACATAGTGTGAAATGCTGCCTTTAAGGTCAGGTAAAGTTCTTGGATTGTCACAACTTACCAGACGTTTCAAATGCCCCTAAAGCCAAAAATTGCATGGATTAAGGTCTGAGGATCGGGGAGGTTATAGATTAGGGAAGTGCCGGCTGATGACACGTTCTTCTGTAAAATGTGTTTAAGAACATTCTTAACACACACACTGTAGTGTGTGGAGGAGCTCCATCTTGCATAAAGATTGTATCTGCAAGGCAGTGACATGCTTGCAGAGCCGGAACAATTTTGTTCTGTAACAGCAATGCATATCACTTCCTGCTGATCGAACATGTCACTGCACTTGCAGAACGAAACTCCTCATAGAAGTAGGAACCAAGAATAAATGATGTAGTAAATCCACACCATACCGTTGCTTTTGGGGAATGCAATGGAACCTCTAAGGTACCATGCAGATTTTCTGATTCCCAAATTCTTCAGTTGTGAGTATTGACTGCCCCATTCAAGTGAAAATGAATTTTTTATCCAGAGGATATTCCAAGGCACGGCCGTCTTAAGAGCATCATGGGGCCCCTTGACCAAGTGTTTTTTCTGAGGCCCTACCGCGTAAATTCTAGAAAATTTCAACCAAATCTCATTTTTGTGAGGCCCCCGGGCCTTTCCTGGGTGGGCCCATGCGTTAAGACAGCACTGTTTAGGCACTGTTTCAAGGCCATTCTGAATCAATCTCGATGGGAGCTAGAAACTGCAGTGAGAACAGGAGTCAAGTGTCATAATCATGTGAAAGCAATCGCTGCACAAGTGAAAGTTTGTACAGGGATAATATTGTTGATATTCTGCATGATCTTATGGACAGCTGAACCTAGCCCATCTAATGCCACGCCTGAAACTAGTGTGAGTATTTAAAGCTCTGTCCTCTTCCACCTGAAGCGAAACGTCCTGTATTGGGTCTATAGAAACAGGTTTTTTTCCTCTTCCAGGATGAACAGCCAACGATCCTGTGATTTCACATTTCGTTATCATACTCCGAAGGTTTTTAACATTCATTGGACGTTTTTGAATCTTCTTCCAAGTCTGACATTTCCGTAGAGCAGTTACTGCAGAATTGCTGTTTTGGTAAAAGACATCACATAAATTTACATGTTTACTATAGGTATTCAAAGTGAAATGCCCTCTAGTGGCAACATGTGCAACTAATTTTTTTTCCTCTCAAACAAATTCCTATCACTTTAAGAAGTCCTCCACAAAATTTCACACTTTTCTGATGACTGGTGTCACCTGTAGACTACTTTAAAATGGGGTCTTTTAATTATGGATGCCTGGTATATCATTTTTTCAATGGTTTTACTTAAGGTTTGCAAAATTGATATGAGACGATAGTTTAGCAGATCAGATCGAATCACCCTTTTTGAATAATGGAGCTGCCGATGAACTATAAATTATGCAAGGGAAGCAGCTGACAAAAGAAAACCATTGGAATATGGTGACAAACTTGCAATCTTGGACTACTTCTACTAAACCATACATACACCTCTTCCATATTCCTCTGCGGAACCTCTAATGAATTGGTATATGTTGGAATGTGCGTGTACGTGTAGTGAAACCTGACGTGAAGTTTGTTTTTGTGTAATGCTTGCTATATATGTAGTGCTCCTATCTGCCACCAGTTTTTCTGAGTGAAGATAAATGAAAATAAAGATTAAATTCTAATTAATGATTGAATAATTTATAGTTGCTCTCTTTGCCAAGACTTTTCAATAGGGAGATCTGCTCGCATTTGCGCCTCGAAGTTGGGAACCACATTGCAATCTTAGACTGAGAAAAAAGCATGACAATAGAGCAAATAACAAGCATCTAATATCATTCTTTGAAAAATATGAGTAGGAAAAGTAATAAGTGAAATCTGTCCTTCGGAAGGGCCCTGGGTTGGTCTAGTTGGGGCTGTCGTAATTTTTCCCTGGAGTAAGAGGCGAAAAATGAACATTACAGAGGCCCCGGTCTAGTGCAGTGTTTCTCAACTGCGAGACCCTGACATCGGCCAAACTGGGCCGTGAGTGGTTTATTATTTCATTTTTACCATTTAATTTACCGTTAATCATGTATATGGCTGGGCCTTCCAATCAAGAAAAAGAAATCAACCGTGGCGTGGGATTCCAAAGGTTGAGAACTACATCCTGCAGTAGTGCCCCTTAGCTGAGATCTCTAGTCCCAAGGCGGGAACCTTTTCAGCCCCCCCCCCACTGTGCTTTCCAGCGTGTGTGAATGGGGCATTGACTGTCAGAATTTGAAAACTGGCGGGACTATGTTTGTACCTTTACACTATGGTTTTGGCTCTCGTATATAAGAAACATTTAATTTAATTTTTTTATTTTACCTGCGTTGATGTGTTTTGTCTGCGTGCGGTACTGCAATCATTAAAGAAATGGGCTCATTCGTGCACATTCTATTTAGATTGTGTTTTCTTCGGATGCACATCCTTGTCTGCAATGTGCATTGATTCCAACAGTTGTGCCAATTGAACAAACTGCCCGATCACTTACATCTCATTTCGTTCAGCGTTGTTCGGCTCTTTTGAGCCCACTATTGCTATGAGTCGCAGCATTTCGCAATGCAACTCGACTGTTATGCACGTGGCTTAATATTGATCAATAGCATGTTCAATAGTTTTGCATTTGCGGGACACGTTTTCAACTTGCACTGGTGCACCCATGGATCTTGTTTTGGAAAGTTTCATCGCAGGTGCCTAAGGAACACCAATACGATGAAAACAGGAGGGGAGGGGGGAGTCTAGGGTTGCCCGACATCCGTATATACGATCGACAAGGGCATATGATGGGATGGATTGCATTGGAAATTCTTGATCGGCAATCTCACAAAGTTGAAGACATGGGTGGAGATAGAGAGAGGGAGGGCAATAGGGACAATTGCCCTACCCTCCCTATTAAAAAAATTATTGGCATAGGCAGAAGATAGGCAGAGACACATTTGTCCTCCCCTCCCTGTTCGAGAAACAACCTATAGCCGTGTATGCTTTTGCAGGGGTGGCTTATGTGGCTTGAGCCCTTAGGGTCCAGTTCCTATGTAGTAGCGTATTTAAATCTTTAAATTTAAAAGTTTTTAAAAACTAAAAAAAAAAATTGATATCACCACAAACTAATATTTCATTAAACTTTGTGGGTGACAAGTTTAAGACTGAGTCAAGTGACACTGAAAATCTGTTCACATTAGAGCTAGGAGGTCGATAAATTGATCCAATAACTAAGCTTTCCTTTGAATTATAAAAATTAACTTCAATCCATATTGATTCAGGTTCATTGATAATTATTTCAGAGATTTGCATTTGTAATTCAATGTATTATGCACATGCATTCAAGAGCCACCATGTGAGCTACCTTTTCTAGGTGAAATTAGTAGTTCAAAATCTTCAATATTTAAGTAATTGCATTCCTTATTTGTGACCCCGATTTCATTTAACGTAATAATTTTGAACAAGTTTTACAGCACATCAAAATCTCAGATAATGAGTCGAAGTTCTTTTTAAGGCCTTGTATATTTGTGTGAAACAATAATTTGCAGCTTTTGTAGTTCTATAATGCAGTGATGCGCACTGTTTGAAGCGCAACCCTCCTTTTTTGACCAAAAAAATTTATTGCCGACCCCTACATAGTCTGACTATTTATCCTGGTTTTTTAGGACATTCAGATTTTTTCTGGTGAATGTGCTGTCCTGAAAGCACTTTTCAGAATGCTTGTTTGAATTTTAGTTAGGTGATATTGACTTCCAAAGATATTGTTCTCTATAATTTCTCAATTCCTTGAAATAAGCAGAGGATGGAAACACTTTGCAGAACGTTACTTGTGTCTGTGCGAGGATGAATTCCTCTGCTTGTGGAAACACCAATATTGGAGCCGATGTTAGGGCTTGTTTTAGTGACTTAAAGGCCCCTTCGCACTCATCAGTCCACAAAAATTTTTGTTTGGCTTCAATGAGTCGGTGGAGGGGTCTTGCTATCTTAAAGAAGCCTTGGACGAATTTCTGGTAATATGTGCAAAGTCCCAGAAAGCTCCTAAACTCATGCACATTCTCTGGTCGCTTCCAGTCTTCCACGGGTTTGGTCTTCTTAGGATCTGTCCTTATTCCCTCTTGAGAGATAATGTGACCCAAGTAGGTGACTTCGTGTCTGAACAGACGGCACTTTGTCAAGCTCAATTTCAAATAGGCATCTCTCAGCTTCAGGAAGGACTGCTCAAATTTTCTAGATTCCCTGAGAATGTTCTTCCAACTATTATTATATCGTCCAAGTATACGAGACGCGATTTGTAAGATAGTCAACGTAAAACTGTCTACCTTCAGCCGTTCGAAGGTAGCCGGAGCATTTTACAAGCCGAATGGCATTACCTTGAACTGCCACAATTCTTGTCCGGTGGTGAAGGCCATCTTTTTTGGATTTATCTGGGTGGATTTCCACTTGCCAATATCCACCAGTGTCTATGTGATGTTGCGTCAAGCTGGTTCTGCCAACATCAGCTGATGTGGAAAAGACATCTCGGAATTTCTTGATAGTCGACTGAGCACGTCTTCTCTGGTCAGGATCCAGCTGGGCATCTCCTATCATATTCTCAAACTTCCGGAATCTTTTGGTTGGCTTCCGGACGAATCACGAACCACACATGTGATGGGAGCACACGTAGCAATCTCTTCACCTTTTTGAACCTCCTTCTGCTTATCGCTGATATTTACTAATCTGACAGAGAAGATTCATCGTCTTTCGATGAATCCACCAAAGCGGCCTCAATCAGCAGGCCATTATTGTTTTCGCTAGGAAAATACACCAGTCTGAGCTGAAAGTCCTTGGCTGTCTCAGCTGTGCTGAGGATGATGCTCTCCGTTCTTGGCGGAATCATGAAGTCACAGGCAGCCAATATCTTTCGGGGAAGGATCTCTTCGTTGTCAATTCCGAATAGTGTGACGTGCTATTTTGGCGTGCACAGCTGGTTATTTTTCAAGTCCGGGGAGATCCTGTATTTTCTCATAAAGTTCAATCCAATAATGCATGGGTCTTGAATGTTTACCACGAAGACGGTGTGGCAGTAGGGGACCATAGCAAATTTCACAGAGACTTCTATTTTCCCATGTACAGTAATCTTTTCCCCGGTAATGGTCTGTAGCGTCAATGAAGGTGCTACGTACAAGAGTTGTTTCAGAATTTTTGAGCCAAATCTGTCCGGATGATGCTCACATTGGCTCTCGTATCGATGACCATCCGACAAGGAAATTGGTCGGTTTCACCCTCCACATACATTCCATTGTCTCCGCCATTCAGCTATGAGATATGGTAGACACTTGATGGGGCATCCACTCCTTGCAGCGACCTCCGCCATGCGAGATGGCAGCGTTTCAGTTTAACGGCTTCGAGCCACGAGGAGCTTCCCCTCTCTTAGGAACCATCATTGGGCAGGACCTTCATAAGTGGCCTTCTTCATGGCACCTCCAGCAGACCAGGGGCTTGTGTTTTTGATTTTCATGGTCGTTCCTGGCACTTTTCAGAAGTTCTTTCAGCACTCTGATGTCCGCCGTAGCATCCTCCACAATAGCACCGCGGACCACTCGTCGTTCTCTCCTTGAAGCTTTATGGGCTGCTTCGAACTTCATATCATAGACCAGGGCACTCTTTATGTCCTGGTATTCTCCCAGATGCAACGCCTGCTGGATGTCGGGGTCCTTGGCGGAGTTGACGAAGTATGGCAGAGTCAATCCATCTCTTATGTCTGGCAGGCAATTGAGGGTATGGCAACTGCGAGAGCCTTTCGATGTCCATGGCAAGTTCTTGTAATGTCTCTCTGCTTTCTGCAGAGGCGGTCATCTCAAACTGGGTCTTGAAGATCGACCACGATGTCTTCTTGTGGTATGTAGAGGGCTTGATGTTTGGCTGGCTAATGTCAGCTATGTCTGGCAAGACCAGAGGGGCGTCCAGGGAAAACATAGGTTCCTAAATTTTCTCAGATTTTCAATATCCTTTTTGAGAGCTTACCGTCAACAACATTCACCTGCACAGTGACAGAATTCATTTCTTGGGAGAGTTCTTTTATGGTGTCAACTAAATTCCGTCCACTCTGCTTTCATCAACAGTGATATCTTCCTTCACTCTGGCAATCTATGTGGCGATGTCTTCCGTCACTCTGGCAATCTATGTGGCGATGTCTTCCTTCACTCTGGCAATCTATGTGGCGATTTCCTCTTTCATTCCGGATATTGCTGCATTGACATCTGAGCTCATTGACTCAATCTTATCATTCACAGTGGCAATGTCTCCCTTGACTTCAGTGATATCATTGGTGACATCATCTTTTACTTCAGCGATGGAGGTGGTGACATCTTCTCTCATGGCTGAGCTCGTCGACTGGATCTTGTCCTCTATTCCTGCCTTCATCTGGCCCATCATACATCAGCTGGCTCAGCTGTTCTCGCATCACATCCATGTTCATGCCTCTCATCTTTACCATTCAAGTCCTTGAATTATCCCACTTCTGACACCAAATTGTTCCGGATAATTTCTCACAAGTCCTTGAAATAAGCAAAGGATGGAAACACTTTGCAGGACGTTACTAATTTATTCACAGAACAGCAATTTTTACATGTATTTACTAGCAGAGATACACGCTAACCAGATCAGAGTTATCTTCTCGAACGTAAAATTAACAACTCTCTTCCCTCTTTTGTGATCGCCTCACTATTTATAGGGACGGTCGAATCTTCGAGAAAAATTAATATTCCAGAAAACTTCATTTTACAGTGTCCAAGTTGGTGGCACCACCGGACGGGCAGAAAATCAATGTTCCAGAAAACTTCATTTTACAGTGTCCAAGTTGGTGGCACCACCGGACGGGCAGAAAATCAATGTTCCAGAAAAATCTGGATGTTTTGCGCCGTCCCGTTGCATTTTTCATTTGGCAACAGGACATCGGCAAGTTTGAGGGGAATGTTAACAAATTATGCTATGATATTTTTCATTACAATATTCAATTTCTTTAAATATATAAATATTTACTTTCATTTTTGATGTACTTAGTGTCCCTTACGCAAGATGGAAGTTTAGCGTGGTGCAGTGGTCCTTGATTTTCGTATACAGGATGATTAAGAAAGAATCATTCAATTTCAAAATGATTCTACACTTGAAATCCACCATCAACAAAAATTGTTCATAAAACAGATACATTTCCCCCCATATATCACATGTTACTTGTTCTATGTTCTGTGTTTTTAATTTTTAAGAAATATGCAATTTTGAAATCTGGTGATTCTCTCTAAGTCACCCCGTGAAAGTACTGACTTAATATTTTCCGCTGCATGCCAGCAGCACAAATTTACAAATTTTCCCTTTTTTAACAGCTTTTTGGATACCTTGTTTTGCTATCTAGGTTGTGCCTGAAATGTGAATGTTTATCCCTATTAAAACACACGTTACAAAACATTTTAGGAAAATAACTTCCATAGAGTAACATGAGAGTAGTAGTAAACACATTCAAACATCATTTCCCACGTTCTTTTTTTGCAAGGACATTGCACATTCATAATTGTGGCATGACAGAGCTGATATATTGATTATTTTACTAGTAGAATTTGATAAAATTACATTGTATGATACATGAAGCTTGGCTGAAGAAAGGCATACTTTAGTTTTGACATATTTTTAAATAAAAATGAAGTTCTTATTTGTAAGTTTTTATTTTGAAGAATCTCTCACGGATCGCGACCCTCGGTTTGCATACCACTGGTATAATGGATAAACTTCCTTAATACTAAAATTCCTATAATTAATTAACCATGAAGAGTTTGTACCATTTATACTTGTATTATTAGGTTTTTAAATTTAACTGAAAAAATTCCACAACATCAGAAAAATTTGAGAAAATACTTATCTTTCAAACACATCTTTCGTAGACCTCCTTTATATAATGTTTGGAGCATAGCTGGAACACTCTGCTCTCCTCTTCCTTTCAGGTGTAGATTGCTCCATTCTTCATCCATAAGAAACGCTAGTCATGAATCTTTGCTGCCAGTGATAGGGTGTAGATCCCTTGCTTCCTTGGTGTCGGGTGCTTACCAAAATAAATCCTTGTCGCTTCCAGAAATCCAAGATCCTTGGCTGTAGACTGCTTTTTTTTGCCTTAGTGAGTATTCTGCTCTTTGTGCTGAGGGTTGACAAAACCGACTATAATTGTTTGACCGTTGTCTTTGTCTTTTCTGCTTCCAAGACAACAACTTGCTTTGATGTTGCTTTTGTCTACTCTCACCTCCATTTTTCACGAAGTTTCAAAACTATCTCATCTGTGTCCTCTCCTTTTCCTTCAAGAACATTTCAGATGTTGAAGTTATTTCTTTTGTGCATTGGCATCCATGTGTTCAAGCTTATCTTCCAGCATTTGGTTTTAGTGCCACATATCATTCTCCTCCCATAGTCCCTTATTTCAGTCTTGTAATTTCCTAATGGTTATTTTCAACTCTTCGAATTTCTTGCTCATGGATTTGACACCAGTTCCAATAACGGATTTCAATATAGCCAGCTTAGCTTCGCTTCGTTTTGGTCAACGGCGGACAGCTTCTTCTCCAAAGCAGTAATCTGCTTATCAAGTTCGGTGCAGGTGGGTGCCATTTCTTTGATTAGTGCAAAAGAAGAGAGAAGAAAAGCTGACTGAAAAGAGACTGACAAAAATGATTGATGATTATTCATAATGACTGGGAATTGTGCATAATTGCATAATATTATACATAATAATACAGCATATATATATACAGTGGAACTTTATTTAGTTAACAAGCTTAATTCGTTCCAACAACGTGCACGTTATCTGAATTGCTCATTATGCAAATCAAACGTCCTCATAGGAAATAATAGAAACTTGGATAATTCGTTACACAATTATTCTTTTACATGAAAATGACTAATAAAAACGTCATTAATTCAATATTTTAACACAGTAATATAATAAATACAATAAAATATTTAAAAAATAATAACACTATAAATAAAATATACAATACGATAATGTTTACAAATTAACTTACTTTAAAAGACCAGAGTGGAGGAGGAGGACTACTGTTTAGAATGACTTACGCACTGCATTCACCATCTGTAAAGTTATTCTTTTTTGTGTGACTTTAAAATGGAATCCTATCTATGACACTTGCTTTTGTCTCTTTTTTTTGGTTTTTTTTCGGAAATGGGAAATCACACAGTCGTTGGAAAGATTTATCGTTCACGCTGCTACAGCTTTATTTAGGGGGGTTCTCTTCTACAAAGTTTTGCACAGATTTCCACGTTCTACACATCTCAATCTCATTTGAAGTGAAGGGACTTCTCATTTCTCTCTTCGTTTTTCTCAGATGAGATCATAATAAGCTCTCTTGTGTTAATCATAATAAGCAAGATCATAATAAGCTCTACATGCATAAGCTCTTGCTATTGCGCGCAATGGAGATCAATCAGTTTGTCTGTGGATATGATCATGTTCTTCCACTAGTTCTTGAATGTCGGGCTCATGCACCTCCAGTCTCTCGGTCTTCCCCCAATTACACAATCTCTTGGGAAATGGTGGCCCTTGTTCATGAGCTAGCCACTCAATGTCACAGTCAATAATACAATCAGCCCAAAGTTTTCTCCAAGCAGAATTAAAAAAACTTCAAGCGTGCACATACGTGTGGTTACAATGCTATATCTAGTTTCATATTGTAAACAGTCACATTTGTTTTTGAGTTAGGCACGCTGATCAAAAACTGTAGGGAAGAATATTACCCACAATTTCACAGCACTTCTGTTGATGAAAGCGAAAAATTATCAGCTTAGTTGGGGTAATGTGAAAATATATAAACAAAGCTCAAAATTTTTACTCATAATGTGAATCATCACTCATTAATCAAATAAAAATTTGTTCAAAATTTTTGCTCACTATGCGAATTGCTCATTAACCGAACCAATCATCAACTGAAGTTCCACTGTCAAGATGATGATATTACCTTTACTGTAACACATGCAAAGTTGCTGTGTATAAAAAGCAGTGATGTTTCTATAAAAATGTTTGCTCGCTTACACACACACATATGCTGGTTATACATCCAGCAGCTTATTTACCGGAAATTACTGTATTATCAAAAATCTAAAAGTCTTAAAAATGTATGTATACAGTACTTGAGCACCTGAAATGGAGGCATATGGTTACCCTGTAAAAGTATCTAGAGAAGTGTATGAAGACCTATGAATTATGTTTTTTGTGCAGCATAAAGATCTACATTACACTAGTATGTTTCACACATATTTTAATTAACAGCCTGATTTCATGTAATTTATTTTTGTTACATGCTTCCACTTTTTATAATAAAAAAAATTATGAATGCTGCTAGAGACTAAGAAAACAGCATGCTTTTATTGCTAACCAGAAAAGTTTTCATTTCATACTGCTAAAAAAACTTTTCTTTATTAAAATCTAAACTTGAATATGTAATATGTATGCTCAATGTAAATATTTTTTGTATTTATATTGTAGGAACTGGAAAATGGAAAGTATCTGCCAAAATTCAGCAGCTACTAAGCACTCTTAAAGTGAGCGGATATTTTGTTAAATTCAATTATTTTTTACCACATTACTCTGAATATGAAAAAGCTGGCAATCATGAAATCACATTGTAATTAGTATAGCATACATCAAATATATTGAAATTTTTTAATGCATGGGTTACCTGTAGCCCCCGAGCTCTTTGTTGTGGCCTTCTAATTTTTTTGGAAATTAACTGATTATTATATCTTCTTGCTTTATTCAATTATGTGATTTCTTATGTTTTTCAAGTAAAGGCATTTTGTATTTTGAGCTCATTCTAGTATTGATGCTTCTAAGCAACTCCTAAATATTTGATTTTTACTTGTGAACTGTGCATGAAGTTTGTATAATTGCCAATAGATGGCTCAAAGTACACGTGTCTCCTCCTTTTTCATAATCAAATGATGACGATTTTCTTAACCCTTTGATTTCGGAATGAAATATCCCACGTGAAAGAAAAATATTGACGTGCATTCCAAAACAATGATACAAAATTACTTTTTCAAACAATAAATGATATTTTTATTTTATTACAGTCTATGTAATTTATACATATTTTATGTGTCGCCTGTGGGCAACATTGCCAGTTATAAGTATTATAGACAGTAGGTCATATGACAATGATGAAGCAACTCTGAACAATATTTTCTGTCACTTTCACATGTAAATTTTATCAATCAAAGAGTTATAAATTTACTAATGATTGTAATTGAACACGCTTCTAATACAAACTTTCAAGACACTTCAAAAGAAAAGAGTTTGTCCTAATTTCGAACAAAAAATATTGATTTTTTTTTAGGGAAAAAAATTAACCCAAGAGTTTGCATTTATACTACCACTATTTAATGATACATGCACCTCGTGAACATTCCTCTGAGGAATTTCTAATGAATTGGTGTCGGAATGTGTTGAGTTGTGCAAGATAGTAAATACTAGTAACTGCAGAAAAAAAGTCATAGGCAATCTTTAGACTTGTTACCACAATCTAAGATGAAGTTACTATTCCCTAAACAGGACACTCGATATGATTCGTATGACCATTGGCCTGAACATCTACCAAAGAGACATTGCTGATTTTTTTATTATTATATCGTCTTTATTATTATATCGTTTTTATTATTTTATTTATTTTATGTTTTTTTTCCTTATTTTTCCAATTTTGCTTGCAGGCAATATTTGGTTTTTTTTGTCCACAAATAACCAGTCTTTCAATAAATCTTGTATTAACAAGTGGAAAGGACATCTCTATATGCATGTGGCTATCTGGTGGCCTATGTCATTCACGAGCTATTAGTTTATTTCTGCCACCATTCATGTACAGAGCCTTTCCTTTCAACATATATATACACTCCAAGGTTGAAATATTCTGCTTCCATAGCTTAGATGGTAGAGCACTCATCTGGTAAGCGAGAGACCAGGGTTCGAATCCCCGTGAGGGCAGTGAGGAATTTTCTTCCTTGTAATCTTCATCTCCATAAATAACCAGTCTTTCAATGAATCTTGTAATATTTGTTTTGTTTTTGTATATTGTTAATGAGCTGTCGGTGTTGCTTAGAGCAGTGTTTCACAACCTTTTTGATGTTGCAGACGTAAAATGTATATATATATGTATTTGTAATTTGCATATAAAAAAATTAAATTTACAGCACAAAATGTCATTCATTGCAATGGGAATAAATGAAAATTAAATCGCAGACCCCTTACAAAGTACTCATGGACCCCTGGGTGGTTTGCAGAAGCACAGGTTGAGAAGCAGTGGCTTAGAGACAACTTTAGTGTCCTTTTTGTTTCTTGCTAATGGGTTGGCAATGTTGCTTACAGGTAACATCTCATATTTTTTTCAAATGTTAGCAATAGTTTTATTTGCTATATAATTGACATTCAAGAAAGAACACTTCATTTACTCTATATAACTCCTCAAAAAAATTTCTTTGCATATTTTAATGTTTGCCAATTAAAGTGGTAATATAAAATGTGCATATTATGGCTTGGTTTAATTATTAAATTAACAACTAAGCTATTAATCATGCTATTATTGACTACAATTAATACAAATGGGCCATTATTCTCTTCTTTTTTTTCACAATCATTGATAATCAACTCTTTCAAATATCAAATTTCTTAGATTATATTATTTCAACTAATAATATAGCTTCAGTTTTAAAAGTTACTATACAATGTTTTGCCCTTGAGTGAATCCTCACTATTCATGCTCATTGGAAAGGGGGCATTCTCATGTTTTTATTTGCACTCATTTGTTGTATATCCACACCATCAAGTTTTGGCTCAGGAGAAGCCGAAAGAGAAGGGGTTAATTGTGAAAATGCAAGATAAGGATCTGTCATCTGATGAGGATAATTAATTTAATGCTTTGCGTTGTCCACGCAACTTGAAGTGAGGACTTTTTGATAGGAAGCCTTTTTGATGTACTAACTATAGACAGATCTCGACAAGCCATTGACTCTTCTGGTGCTTGGTCTATTCTTGTGAATTTCATTACCATCAAATTTGATCTATTACTGTCAAGGTTCACAGGTTTGAATCTGGGCAAGACCATTAGAAAGATGTTCTTGACCTACCAAACCTTCAGCAACCACCGATAGGTGGCGCCTTCATTTCCCACCCAACTCCACTGGTTGGAAATTGCTGCATGGCAATGTAGGACTAGAGTTGGTGTGCGGTAAAGTAGTCTTGTGAATTTTCATCTCATCCACACTACAAAGAGCCTAAGCAGTGAGTATTCATGAGCAATGTGGAACCCACCTCGAGACATTCTCAAAGTTATTCATCTTGGGCACAACAATCAGTGTCAGAGTCTTAACTAAGGAGTTGAAAATGATTCCTTTGTCTAATTCTCAGGAAAGGAACCTTATAAATTTCTTGCAGCAATCTGTCGGTGAATTGATTTAGAAAATCACTTCAATAGGTTTATGACTAATTTATATAAGTCAAAACTGTACAGATGAATATTTACCAGGGGAAATAAGTCAATATTAATTGTATTAAAGCATTTGTGTGAAAAATTGTAGAGGAGGTAGAAAAAGAACTCTATGAAAAAATTATACATTGTTGACAGAAAATCAATTGACTTTTTTTATAGCCATGCTTCAATGAAATCAGTTATTTGTTGTAAGGAATCAAATAACATAGCGTCACCTTATAATAAAAACCTTGCACATCAAAAATTCCCAACTTTCCAGGAAGAGCACAAGAAAGGTGGGACTTCCCACTGAACAACACACATATTGTGGTACCTTTTTTTCTCTATAGAGGGCAGATCGGTGCTGCTTTATATTGTTTTTGACAGCTGTAATTGATGAGATATGATGTTCTTAATCTATAAAACTATCAAAAAGCCATTTCTGAAAAAAAATTTATGTACAAGGTTTTCATTATAAGGTAGCCATAGTTGAAAAGTGCTAAATTTGAGGGAGAATTTTGTTATCTATAAAAGAAGATATCTAGAATTTTATTACATCCATGTTTTTGATCATTCCTAAATGTGAAATTGGTTTGAGTTGCAAACACAGTGATATCTACTGAAACAGAGGAACTCGTAAAAGTGGTTTGAACATCATTTCAACAGCATGCAAAGTATGGAACATAAGCCAAAAAATTAGTTTCGATTTCCAACATCCAGCTCTAAGTTTTCATCAAGTTTTTCGCTTTAATGGAGGGAAGCAGAGGCAGATTTATGATTTTGCAATTTTGCCACCTACCTCCTATTGTAGTTTAGTTTTCTTTACCACCAATTTGTCACTTTGGTATAGCCACTTAGCCCTCCCAGTTAATACGTCTCTAGATTAAAACATGAGCATAACTCGCTCAAACTTGTCAAAAAATTCTGGCAGACAGTCCTTGGTTCAAAGCAACATAAAAAAATGAATACCAAGGATCAAGGGAGCCCACAGACACTACACATGTCTGTGGGTATTAAAGTGGTGCAAGAAGAAATAAGAAAATTAAGAATAACTTTGAAAGTCTGACTTTATTTGAAGAAACCAGAGCTTCAGGGTTATTACCAATTACTTGAATACAGTGAAACCTCACTACAACGAAACTGGATGTAATGATAAATCCCTCTACAATTATATTTTGATATTTTTTCAATGCTTGTTTGGAAATGCCCATAGTCTAACATTAAACTTTCACCTATATCAATAATACCCCTACAACAATTCATTTTCTTGGTCTGCAGAATATCGTTACATTGAGATTTCACTGTATACTGAAGGCATTGGGGCAGTGATTGATGAATTGCAAATGTTTGAAAACTTGTGAAATGGACCCTTCTTATGAGCTGACTTTGTCATAAGCAAAACATCAAGCATTGGTACGCCAATTGAATTTACAGTGTTTTAAGAAGGATAAAATTTTCTTAAATTATACTTTGACTATTGATGAGACATGGGTCTCTCTTTGTATGTGGCACCCAATATCCCACAGCAGTGCATTAGGCTATGTTGTGATGAGCAAGGTCTGCTTGAATCCCATCTGGCAAGATAAACAAATGTTACAAACAGCAATAGGAAACTTTGTTTCTGGACACTCTGAACTCCCAAAACTTCTATTGACTCCAATGGCTATAGAAATTTGTTCAATGAAAAAATACTGGACTGGCTATAGGGTAAAAGACATATCCTACCCCATCTAAAGTTATCTTCTTAAAGTTATCTAAAGTTATCTTCAATTTTAAAAATAATAAAAACTTTTTTTGTGAAAAAGTATTACAATTACTTTAGGTGCATATTAAGCTGTTTTACTGTTATGCATATCATTAATATCTTCCTCCCCTCATAGCTTCATCATAGAAAAAGGCTTTTGGTCCTCTTTAAGTAATTTCAAGTTAATATTTATCTAAAAGGAACCAAGTAAAGTTTTGTAATAGGTCATTGGATATAAACATGGCATATGTATTGATTAATATGAAAAAAACACAATTCCCATTGATACAAAATTTATTGAACTTTTACATATAAAACTAATGAATGCTACTTTTTTTGAAACAATACATTACCATTCATTCATTATTTATTGTGAAATCTGCAATTCCAAAACCATCTATGTCATCTTCCCCCAGTACTGGAATCAAGTTTCTTATAGAAAAGTCAAGCATCCTTTGGTATGAGGTGACAAATAGATAGGATATCCTTATGCTTTTCCTTGCTTATTGGCTTTCCTTCAGGCTATAGGGAAATCAACCTAGCCTAATGAAAGCTGTTTGATGGTCTTTCTCGTTGTTTGCTCGTAATATCTACACTGCTCAAAACAATTAGGGGAGCACATGGTTTTAACAAAATTACGCAAAGATGTATACCGATAAGTAACATCAAATGAATCATCCATAATTTATAATCCATCTATATAATGCTTTTTTGAGAAATAGATCTGATAGGAAAGGGGGTGGAGTGTTGATATACTTGAAATCATGTTTGAAGGCTAGAGAGTTTAACATGCAGAGAAGTGATATTGAAACTATATGGGTTGAGCTTGAAAACAAAAGACATCATAAACTTATTGTTGGAATTTGTAACAATCCACCAAATAGGGATCCAAACTACATTGCCAAATTTCATCATGAAATTTCCTATATGTGTAAGTGTAAGAGGGTTATCATACTTGGGGATTTCAATTACCCAGGTATTGATTGGGAGAACCTTTCATCTAGAGATCACTATGAAAGAGACTTTCTCAAGTTGGTGCTCGAAAATTTTCTGTATCAGCAGCCACTATAGGGGTACTGCTATTTTGGATTTGGTTCTTACTAGTTCTGAGGATCTTGTTAAACATATTTCGGTGGGGGAAGAGTTTTCTTTCAGTGATTATCGTATCGTCAGATTTCACTGTAACTTTTCCTTGGGTAAGGTTGATGAGACTGGTTCCTTATTTTCGGAGAAGTAATTTTGATGTTTTGAGAGGAAGGTTAGAGGAAGTTTCCAAAGACCGGTTGGAATCAGTAGAGGGGTGGTAGATCAGTGGGAAGAATTAAGTATGAAGCGGTCCTCTGTTTTGCACGACGTCATACCCTTTGTTCAAAAAAAGTGTGTTTGTACATCGCACCCTTTATGGTTCACGGATAGCGTGCATAACCTTTATCTTGAAAAGAAAAGAACATTCAGAGAGTATAAAAGTGGACGAGGTGACTATCATTGTTTACTGATGAAAGAAGAGTGTTGAAGAAAACGATAAGGGATAGTGAAAAGGAAGTTGAATCTAGAGGTTGGCAGATAACATTGGCTCTGACCCAAAATCATTTTTTCGATACGTCAATAATGGATGTTAGAGGACAGTTGGTTCCCTCTCGATAGGAGGCTCTAGATTAGAGAGCAATGTAGGCATGTGTAGTCCTTTCGATGACTTTTTCGCTTCGGTTTTTAATGGAAATAATGATATTCAATATACGGGTGTTGCATGGGGCAATAAAACACTCAACTATATTCAAGTGGAAGATGTGGAGGTCCTAAATCTTCTAAGAAATGTATGTGCAAGCAAAGCACCAGGACCAGATGGTATCTATCCCAAGGTCCTCAGGGAATGTGCTAATGAATTGTTGGGATCAGTCGCACAGATATACAGGAGTAGTGTTGCTGAGGGTATCATCCCAAGGGATTGGAAACTTGCTAATGTTGTTCCGATATTTAAGAAGGGTAGTAGAGAAGCTGCGTCCCATTATCGTCCAGTGAGTTTGACAAGCTCCCTCTCGAAAATTTTGGAGATTATCATCAAAAGGCAGTTTCTGAAGTGGATAAACGATAATAATATATTGGCGGATAATCAGCTCTTGATGCATTTACATGAGATTAGGATAGGGGGCAACACTTGCTGAATCGGATAGAATTGTGGTTAAGAGATAGGTCGCAACGAGTTATGGTAAAAAGGGAATTCTCTGGTTGGACAGACGTCACAAGTGGAGTTCCTCAAGGAAGTGTCCTTGGCCTCATACTTTTTCACTTTTTATCAATAAACTCGATCAGGGTATTAATGAGATTGCGAGCAAATTCGCAGATGATATGAAACTAATGGGGTTAATCGGGAATCAAAGTGATAGGGAGTTGCTCCAGAGCAACTTAAACAGGATTGCAGCATGGGCAAATGAATGAATCCGCACATTTAGTGTTGACAAGTGCATGGTCGCTCACTTTGGTTCGAACAACCCACAGTTCTCTTACGAGTTGAATGGTGTTGCTATCCTGGATGCAACTAGGGTCACTGATTTGGAAATTCTCATTGACGAGCGGCTTAGGTTTTCTGAACATTGTTCAGCGGTGGTCAAAAAAGCGAATAGAATGCTTGGTTTGATTTTCAAAAAGGTCTCTTCACGTTCTTCTAAAGTCATTCTTCCACTTTTTCGAGGCTTAGTTCGTCTTAGACTGGAGTATGCTGTAAGGTTTTGGAGACCATATACCTACAGAGGGACATAGACTTGGTTGAATGGGTGCAGAGAAGAGCTACGCATGTCCTTATTGGCACACAGGGATTGAGTTATGAAGGAAGACTTCATTTTTTAAATATGTTTACATTGGATGAGTGCAGGTGTCCAGGATAGGATGGACCATGAACTTTTAGTACACCGCCAATCGACTGCTTTTACAAGGGGACACCAGTATCGATTGGTAAGGGACAATGCACAGTTATGGTGTCGCAGGGAATTTTTCTCTAATAGGGTTGTTAATAAATGGAATAGCTTACCCCCAGAGGTAGCAAATGCTAACACAATTTACACATTTAAAAAGAAATACAATAAACATATTTCGGGTAAATCGAGAAGCTATCCATACTTAGAATAAGACAACCATAATATTATTTATGGGCATTGTATCATGTGTATATATTGTTTATAATTTTTGTGATTGTGTTTTTAATTGGGTTGCTGTATTTTTGAATTATATGACATCCATATTTGTTGTGGGCATCTTTTTCTCAGCCACCTCATTGGGCATTTTGCCTGTCGTGGTGTTGTATTTGTATTTATTTGTATAATGATGTTAGCTAAGTAGTGTTCATTAAACTTTTAAACAAAAAGTAAAAATGGGTTTGTTTTAATTGGCAAAATATAAGCAGGTTTGACTGAATTTAGGAAATGAAATTGCATGACTGTGTAATTTAGTTAAACTTTTCTTTAGTAAAACTTGTGTGAAAATTATATTTTTTAAATTTTTTTTTTTGCTTTCTAGAGGCCTAAAAGACGACCACTACCTGAGTTTTATGTTGATGATGAGTCTGAGCTTGAAAGTTAGTGAAGTTTTGTTTTTGATTTGTTTTAAAACCACAACTGAAAAAAATCTAATATTAAGTTAACATAACCTTTATTACCAACCTTTGTTAAATTATACAGTTTTTGGGCTAAGTAACTAAGTAGAAATAAATTTCCTTTTGGGAGAGAGGTGATATACATAGGGAAACAGCGTCAGTAAACCCAAAATACGAAGAGAACAACAGCTAGACGTGTTTCGGAACTATATCAAGTTCCTTCTTCAGTAGCTAAGGAAAATAGAAAGATAGTGAAAAGGCAAATATTCCATACAGCGTAGTATTTAATGTGTGTGTTAATGTGTTTTGTTAATAAATGGAATAGCTTACCCCCGGAGGTAGCAAATGCTAACACAATTGACACGTTTAAAAAGAAATACGATAAACACGTTTGGGGTAAATTGAGAAGCTATCCATACTTAAAATAAGACAACCATAAGTATTCTTTATGGGCATTGTATAGTATTTTATCATATACATGATAAAATACTGTACTACTATGTGATAAACACTATAATACTATCGGTGATTCAGAAAAGATGGGGGAAAAGTTGTAAGAGGTGGTAGTACACACAAAAACAAACAATTTTCATCAAAGAATGCATGGTCTAAAATGAAATGCAAACATGCTACAGGACACAACATAGTAAAACCAAGGATACGAGGAGAAAACACAAGAATAAGGTATAATTTAAAAATAAATTTTAATGAATGATTTACAATAATTGCTCAAAAGATAGTTTGCATACGGTTTCTTCTTTTTCCCCTGGTTGCATTTGCATGCATGGTGTGTTCTTTTTAACATTTGCAAAATGGCCGTTTCGAAATGCTCTAGCGTGTTTGCGTTTCATGTTAGACCACACATTTCTTTGATGACAATTGTTTGTATTGATGTGTACGATCACTTAAAGTTTTCTCCATCTTTTCTGAATCACTTTGTATATTTTTTCTAGTTTTTGTAATTCCATTTTTAATTGGGTTGCTGTATTTTTGAAGTATGTGACATCCATATTTCTTATGGGTAAATTTTTCTCAGTCACTTCGTTGGGCATTTTGCCTGTCGTGACGTTGTATTTGTATAGTCTGTTTTTAGCATTAGCTTGTGACTATAGCGTATTTAGAGCACTTAACTTCAGCTTTGTAGGTCTGGGTTCAATTTCCTATGTATATAAGTAAGTTAAGTGTTCAAATATTGTTTTACAGATTGAAGTCAGAATGAGTAAGTTGTGTTGTATCAATTGTAATGTGTGTTTTCATGTGTTTAAAGTAAAGCAAACTTTTTTCTTCGTTATTGATATATTGATCTTTAAAGTAATAAAGATGTTGTGCAGAGGTACAGGTATTTGTAAGTAATAGAAAATCATTTATATTTGTGATATCAAAAGGTGAAACATGTAACTGAATTTAAATAATCAACTAGTTAGTTATAATTTTTGGTGACGAATAAATACAAGTTCTTTTTCCTGGTGGTACTACCAATGCAAATTTAGACGAGATGTCAACAACAGCATAAATATGGTGGCATGTTATAATACTGCCCCTTGATATAAAGGTAATCCCTCTACAATGATATCTTTGCTTGGGCCACAACTAGGGGGGGAGCAGGCAGGTCTCGTGCCCCGGGCGCTGGACCCGAGGCAGTGCAAATTTTATTCTGAAACCTCTCCTTCAACATTACAAGGGGGCATCAAAATGCACTCTTGCCCCAGGTGACCAAACATCTAGTTGCGGCCCTGTCTTTATATAAAGATTTCACTGTAAATTTTTTGGAGTTTGAATTCTTGAGCTTATATTTTCTAAAAATCAAAAGCTTTTGAAAGTCAAAGTTGACTTTAATCAAATGATAATAATTTGACCAGAGTTAAAAGATGATTATTTAACCTTTCATCAAAGGGTAATAATAATTACCTGAATAATTTATGAGAATGCTGACACAATTAAAAAATAATAATAAAAATATGTGAATTCTGAAGATATGAACTGTACAGATTTTTCTTCTTCATGTTGATTTTCTTAAGCCATGTCCTGGCTACACTATTTTGATCTGTAAAAAACCTGATTTTGGGGTACAGCTATGCAAAATTAACCATTAAAATGCTCTGCGCTGTGCTAGCCATACTTCAATACTGGTTTTTCCTGTCAATCAGAGCAGCATAACGCTGAGGGTGTGGACCGGCTTTAGGAAGTTTTTTTTTTTTTTGGATATCTAAATCTATTCTAGTTAATTAAATTTTCAATTAGAAATAATAAGCAATGTTCAAATTCAAATATCTCAGTGAATATTAGAAACATAGAATTTTTTTTAGTTAGCATTAGGAGAGACAAGGCAACAACTTTCTAATTGGGTTATGGGGCACACACACATGAATGATGTATCTGAGTATGATTTATCTACACATTATTTGGAAACTTTTTCTAATTGGAAGTATGCCTTTAAGATCAACGGTTCATGAGTAAAATGCCATATTCTCTGTTTGCTATGAACCCTGTATATGTGTTTTAACATTAAAATATTCTCAGATAATTGGATTCCTATAGAGAATACTGGTGATAAACAAGTATTATTTGATATAACATATTTTGTTAAATTAACTTTATCATATAGATAAAGAACCTCATTATGATATTTTTTACAAGAAAAGATTAAATGTACAAATTACGTTAATAACAGATAGTTTTTATTGTCAGTGACTAGTTTGAGTTGATTTGTTGAAATTTCAAATTTTAGTTTCTCTTTTGAACTAATAAGAAATTATAATTTGTCAAATATCAGGTTTTTTAACTGTAGATTTTATTTTTATCTTACATGATCTGCAGCAAAACAGTTAGATCCTAACGCTCCCAGACCAGAAGGGAACGTAATGATTCCAGTTACTGGTGAAGAACTGCTGGTGAGTTTTTGTTTCTTTACAGCAATTGCCTACTTAAAATTAATTTTGAAAAAGAAATTATGTTTAAGTTTCTAGAAGTGAGATAAACTTTGTATACTATTGTCAAAGATAGACATCATTCACTGTTTTGCTCAATCACTATTGCATGATGTGAACAGCCTACTGGTATTGCTAAAGCATTAATACCATCACCCAAGCATTATGCTATATTGTTCTGCTCTTTGTCAAAGTTTGATAAACACTTTATTTTCCCTGTGTTTGAGGTGAAACAAAGTGCTAACCACGAAATATCTAAAATTGTGCTATGTGCTTCCTGCTGGGTGAATGCATTTTCTTATCCAAGATGTTTTATTGCTTTGGCTTGATTTTGAATGTACAGTAGAATAAACATAAGTAAAGCAACATACCCAAAATATGTTGAAAACAACAGCTATATACCTCAAAGCAGAATGTTTTGCATTGTTCTGCAATGAGTCCTCGACTGACTGGAAATTTTCTGCGGTAAAAATTTCTGTAATAGTGTTTTTTAGTTTTCTTAAAATTTTTCCAGATTGTTCTACAGAACACTGATTTTTCTGCAACGTACATCACATATTTTGGCGTATTCTGTTTTGGGGGCTATATATGCATTGAACATTTGTCATTTGTTTTCTATGCTACTGAAAAAGGAACTTCATATAGTTATAAAATGTATATAGTTGATGTTTTCACCATGTTTTGGATGTATCCACATTGCTTTACTTATGCTTATTCTTTTACTTGAAAGGTAATCTCTTTCTATATACAGTAAGTTTTGAAAGTTTGAGGTTCTGGATGATCCGAGGCTCTGAAAATTTTCTAAATTTCTTCTCAAAACTTTTCTTTTGTTGTAAAGAATGTTTTGTTTCATTTTTCCTACGAATGCAAGTAATTTTAATGTGAAGGAGACTTTGACGGGAACTAAAGGTGTTTCAATTCTTGGACTGCAATCTTGGACAGACCCTCGGGCCAGAATTTTTCACAGACTTCTCTATAGTAAATTTGCATAGAAGAAGAAAAAATAACATTAATATCAAACCCCAGGATTGTAGCCCTGTCAAAAGAGATGATGGGCCTAGAGATCCCTAATCTGTAATGAATTAAGCTGATGGATTAATTTTAAAAAAAGTGAGTAAAAATGTGTGGGTCTAAAGGAAACAAATTAGAGCAATTATATTTCATCAAACAAGAAAATAAGTTTCATTTTCAATCTTAACTTCAATTAGAGTGGCCCATGTAAGTTACGGCCATTACACAAGTGAATTTTTTGTGCGAATTATGTGTCGCACATCTTATCCGCAACTTTTTTTTCTGAGATTTTTTTGTTGGAATAGAAATAAATATTTAAAAAACATCAATTTGTGAAAAATAATTTTTAAAGACTTATAGATGGTGTAAAGAATCACAGAAGAAAAATGAGCATTTTTTTCTTCAAAAAAATGGTAAAAAATTCTTTTTACTTCTTAAGATTTCATTATTGATGAATAAAATTTTCACATGGGGAAAAATTTCACACAATGAAATTTTTCTTCAAAATAGTAAAATTTGCGCTTGCAGATTGTATGATGCCACTCTCATGGCCCCACATTCTGTAGCAAGGGCCTCTTAGGCCTCTTACTTGGCTATTTTTAGGCCCTAAAAATATGGTCCTAAGGCCCTATTTTTCATGGGCATTTTTATAGTGAATTCCATAATGTGGAAAAAAAATCAATTAGAATCATCCCAGGCCGGAGCCCTATCCTTGTGTGGACCATAGCCACACTATGATGGATTATATGCAAGAAATTAGTATTCAGTGAGAGTTGCTATATTTGTTGAATTGAAAAAAGGTGGAGAATATCATAACTTCATGTTGTTATTCATGAAATACTTGTTATTAGAATATTTCAATTAGTTTTATAGTTTTATTACAGATACTTTTGTCATAGATTAACGTGTCGTTTACAATAGCATATGCCGGTGTGCTGATTTTTAATTGAATTATTTCAATTTTTAAATACTAATTAGTAATTATTTCAATCATCTTTTTTTATTGATTTAGAAAAACAGTTAAGAACATGAAGTCAGTTTAAATGTATATTAATAAAAAATTTTAATCAGGAAAATTTATTTTACTAACTTCAAACTTTTAAAAAAGGAAAAAAAGGGAAAAGGGTGAAATTAATTGGACATCTGACTGGTTAAAAAGAGTAATAAAATGTTTCTTTATTATTCATTCACTTTTCATTATAATGAATATTTAGTTTCTCTATTATTTATTTGTTATCTAGGTCCCCTCTGGCTTGCCACTCACATGTGAGGCTGCAATCAAAAGGTATGGATCTGCTACATTCAAAGCACCTGCAGCAACAGTTTTAGATACAAGTGGAAAAATAGGAAATCCTCTAACATATGGTGATTGATCTTTGTTATTACAAACATAGGTTATCTCAAATTGCCTTGGAATTCAATATAACAATTCAATATCAACAGTGAAAAATATACTTCCAATTCTACTCCATTTTTTGAGAAAATCAATGTATATGTCATACACACATAGGTGTACAGAGAATTTTCTGGAGGGGGTTTTCAGATTTTTTTTCCTTCTGGGGGGGGGGGGTTAAGTTTTTCCTGCAAAGTAACATTATAATCTTGGCTCGAGGGGAAGGGGGATTAAACACATATGCATTTAAAAAACTAAGAAAAGAATATTCAATAAATTTAGAAGCGCAACCCATGAAATGGTAAAGTTAGAAAACTAAATTTTTTTTATGCAAAGTGTCTCTCTTAATTAATATTTCCTCATGTTCAGAGGCACTTCCTGAACTTGTTTACGGTAAAAATTTTGTTTTGCACAAAGTTGATTCAGTGCTTTTATAAAATGTATAAATAGTTTTGCCCCCTTGTTTCATAAATATAATCACTCATAGTGTTGGCAGGGCAGGAACTAGGAGTGGGTACAAAGTTGACAAACTTTAGGGAGGCAGCAAATTTTGGGGGGAACACAAAAAACACTGTAATAAAATTATCATATTTTAACACTGGAGGGGGCTAGCAAAATAACATTTGCCTTTCCCCCTCTTTACAAAAGTTCTAGTTATGGTTCTGTGTCAAGGATTATTTCTATAATTTTATTGTGTCCTTAACATATAACCATTGTATTATATAAGTCAGAAAACTATACTTAGGTGAGAGTACATGTATTCTTTTCGACATCACAGTTATGTATTGTTTTTTTAATTGATAAAAAATGAATGCAAATACAAGGCCACAACAGGCAAAATGCCCAATGAGGTGGCTGAGAATAAGAATTGCACAAAACCCCCCCCCCAAAAAAAAAACCAGTAAAATCTAAAACAGCAATACAAAATACACCCACTTCGTGACCTCAAGGGACTAGATGTACTTCTAGCAGACTATTATATTGATCATTTAAGCTCCTAACATATTTATCTTACTTAAAATCATTATATAGATCGTAAATTCACTTAACACTTTTGTGGGTCATATTTTTTCAAATTGCTTAATTTTTTTGTGATTTATTATTGTTTTGAGAATACCAGTAAATGATTCAATTTTTTTTTTATTGAATATATTGGACTCGTATAATGGCAAGCCCAAACTGTTATAGTGTGACATACTTCCCAAAGGAGTATTTAAGAAGTATAAGTAGGTTGGAAGTATACTTCCCTCAGCTTTAGGAAGGGTTAATAGAAAACTTTTGGTCATTTCTTCTTTACAACAATCTGCATTTGAAATCTTCTACGCATTAACGTTCAAGAATCTGCTCTCGTTCATATTAAATTATTTCCATGCAAATCCTAAGGCTAATGAAAATTATTTATAGTTCTCAAGACTAAAACAAGGCTCTGCAAATTTTGAAAAAATGTAGAGTCTGGCCAAATTTTTTAGGAGCCAAGCATGATTTGATTTTCAAGAAAAACTGTCCTAAATAATGTGTTTTCGACATTTCCGGAACTTAACATCCCCTTCTTATATTAAAAAACACAGCATCATGAAATCAGAAAATTTTGTGTCACTCGCATAGACTCGAATGTAGAAGATTTCAGGTACCAATACTGATTTTATAGTCACTGTGGTAACCTGGTGGTCAAGCCTTGAACTAAAATGTATTTTAAGAATATATATTCTTAGACATATTAAATACATCTTAAGTACATTTTCAGGAAAGCTATTAAGTCGATCACAAAAAATTGCCTACAATTTGCTCAATAAAGTTGGCCAAAAAGGTGAAACAGGAATAAAACCAGGAGACAGGGTATGTATAGTAAAAGATTAATGAAATTGTTTTTATTCTTCAGACTTCTGTATTTACACAATTTTATTTTCATTTGGTATAAAATATGTAATATTCCCAAGTATTTTGGGATATGCTGGAAAATTACAAGGTTGAGTAGTATGCTGGAAAGTCAAACCATTTTTTTCAGCATTTGACTTTCTTCAGCCTGGGGTAATTTTCTTCTTTTTAATTGTACTTAATAATCCTTTCTAATTGATAATTTAAAATACAATGCTTATTTATGTAGCCCATCTTCTCAATTGAACTTGACCTTAGCTCACGATAAGAATATCTAATGCCCATTAAAATCAACAATTTCAAAACATTTTTTTTAAAGTTATCAGAAATAATAGTCTTTTTGTATCTTTTCATACATTCAATTTTCAGCTATGACTGAATAGGGACATGGATAACATGATTCAGTTCTCTCTCTCAGATTGAATGTTTGTTCAAAATTTTGTTTGATGGAAACATCAGTGTAATGTCTGAGAACTTGAGTATACAACAGACAAGTGTTTAAAACAGAAAAGATCAATTAAAAAATGCTTGAATGACAGAGTACTAATGGCTAAAACAAGACTCTTTAAGTTTCAGTTGATGATCAAAAGATGAAACAAGAATTCCCAGAACTGGGGAGAACAATAAGCTGAACTTATCAACGTTTTTCAAAAATTTAAAATTTTTTTATTAAGTGGACTAAACATTAAAGTTTGTGCAATATGGATGATTCAAGACATAAAAGCCTAATGATGATCGTAATAATTCACTGGAAAATTGTCTATGAGAATCTTTAAAAAAAAATTACTTGTAGTAGTAAGTTCTGAACATAAACTAAACAAACAGGAGTTAGGCCAAAAAAATAATAATTTCCACTTCTATTTAAAAAAAAGTTCAAGAAATAGAAACAAATACATATTTGATAGATACAAGAAAGTGGTTGATAAGATAAATTTAATTTAATATATATATAAATTGAAATATATGAAAATATTGTTTTATCCAGCATGCTGGAAATCGCCAACTATTCCGCATCAAAAAATTTGGTGTGCCTGAATTTTTCCAACATGCTGGATTATGCACAGGAATATGGCAATCATTATGATGTTTTATTTTACATTTTCTCACTGTATATTTTTTAATTATGCATCAGAGATACCGCTGTATGGGACCCGGGTTATTGGTGGATTCTGTTTTTTTTTGTTTTTGTTTTTTTTGAGTGAAATTGGGTCCCTCTCAAAAAAAGGTATGCCCCCCTCTCTCCCCATCATTCACTGATATCTCTGTGAATTTTTTCCAGCATGGCCTCAGGTCTTTGATCACCTGCTTATATCTTTTCATTGAAACAGCGGCGGGCCATGTTCTGGTTTGGAGGAGAAAGGCATCTCTCTATGAATCAAATAATTCATTTCTAAAAACATGTTCTATCCAAAGGTTCATGAAAAAAAAGATTAATTTACCAGCTTATAAGTAGGTTCTTTTACTTTCATTGTCTACTAGTAGAAAAATAGAAAAAGCTTGCAAAGCAGCCCATTAATACTGAGAATTTAACACATGTAATAAATCTAAGACAAATATACAGTGTCAATCCCGTTTATAACATTCCCATTTAGAATGGTTTCTTCCTTAGTACAACTTACTTTCATGGTCGTAACTCTCTCCAAGTAATTTTCATTAAGATTTCCCATTTAAAACATTTTCCTGCGTACAACGTTTTTTATTACTTTAAAAAAAAAATGATATAAGCATGATCCACTGTAATTAAAAGTTAAGCACACTTACATTTATATTTTTACATTTACTAATAAATCAATCTATAAATTCCCTTCTGATTTATTTTCCATTTGGTTATAAAAACCTTATCTCTTTCAATAATATCTTGTGATTAAATTTAAAACAAATGAGATTCTGACAATTATCTTTTGGTTCTCTATTCATATAAATTCTTGCAAAGCAATTTCCTGGTGGAATGATATTCTTTTCCCTCCCTGATGGTCCATCACTCTGATCTGTCGCCATTTAACTACCACATATTTTCACACCTGAATATGGGAGCTATGTCAGATTTGTGTTGGTGAAACTTAAACAGTGTGCGTGTCCAGTGTTTGGCATGTTTTGTGTTCAGTAGGTGGTGCTCTATATTCTCCAAACTGGTAATGTGTGGATTTAAAATTTAATGTATACATATTTGTGTTCTAAGTCTGTGTGATTGTCGGGACAACCAAGGCTTTTTTTCAGAGCCAACTCAAAATTTGAAAACCTTAAAAAATCATATTTTCAGCCAGTTACCACTGCACAATCGCGGGTTCGAAACTCAGATTTTCACCAAAGGCAAAATCTGAGGAGGATATGGGGCCTGTGCCTCCCCCAAGAAGATCAAAAATTTTAAATATTCTTAAATTTTTTTTAGAAAATTAAAATACTGAGAAAAAATACATTCTTATACTATCTGTTAATTTAAAATTCTTTTTTAAAGGTTAGTGACCCATAGTTTCTGTGGAAGAAATCCTTGTGGCCCCCCCAAAAGCCAATTTTGAGTATACACCCGTGATTTTCGCAATGTGAAACAGTGACTCTCACATAGCAGCTAAATGACAAACTGTGAATTTTCAAGGTAGGGTTTGCAGATTTGGTTTTTTTCCCTCAACGATCTCGGAAATTTTTTTACAATTCAAACAAGCATTCCAAAAAAGATTTTTCAAAAAATGCACATTTGCAATCTTGTAGGTATGAAGTGAATTTATGCCTCATGGATGCTGTCTTTGAATGCTACTACTACTACTAAACCACACATGCACCTCGTCCATATTCCTCTGCAGAACCTCTAATGAATTGGTACATGTGGAAATGTGCGTGTACATGTAGTGAGAGAAACCTGACGTGAAGTTTACTTCCGTGTAATGCTTGTTATGTGTAGTGTTGCCGTCTGCCACCAGTTTTTCTAACTGTGAGTGAAGTGTAATGATTGAATAATTTATCGTTGTAGGCCTGTTACTCTCTGTGGTGAGACTTTTTGATGGGGAAATAGGCTCACATTTGCACCTCAAAGTGCGACATTCCAGCATAACTAAGAGATAGAGGCAGGTTTGGCAAATTCCACAAAGGTTCCTAACTATTGTTACAAAAGTTGAGAACCACAGGAAACCAACTTCAGCTGACCACCACTATGGCGACGGTGGGTTTGAACCCATATCCTCATGATGCGAGTCCATCACTATGACTACTTGACCACCACAGCAACTGTATTTGAATGCTGGTAGATAGCCGGGTTCCATAATTTCTGGTATGTAACTGGAGGGGAGTGAAAACTCAGAAATTTGAAAATTCAGTATATGGCCCCTTATTCAGGGATACAACTAGATATCCATCATCTTATTCTTTAACAACCCACGTGCATATCAATACCATACAGTACAGTAAAATGCTTCATTGGTACTTCAAAGTAGTAAAACTACTTTTCGAGGTTGCACAATCATGATAGATGGTTGAGAGAGAAGAAGAAAAAAGAAAGTAAAAAAGGTGGAGACGTTTTTTTTCTGTCAACTTTTTTTCTTGGAAGTAGGGAAGAATGCGTCCCGAAGGATACATGAACAAAATTTCTGTGCCACCTTTTCCGAAATTCTGGGTATCTGTCACGCTATAGTGCATCAGCAGCATCGCTGATGTATACCATAAGAATTCAGTAAATTGAATGTTATAATGTTGATTGTACTACAATTTCTGATTTTACTTGTAACATCAACTATCATCTTCATCGTATTTCACTACTGTATCCTCTTTTATAGGCCTGCTTCCATTAAAAAGGGTTTTACTGTGACAATTTTTCCCCCTCATCTCTTTAAAATAGCTTATGTAAATGGTTTTAGTGGTGAAAAAAATTATGCATCTTTAACATAAGATTTTTTCATTTCAGTGATTGCAAGAGAGGCTGTTAATGTTTTCCTGGTTTTCATTTTATTATACAATCATATTATACATTTAAATTTTAAAAATAACTTCAGAAGCAAAACTTATATGTTAAAGATAGTTCATTGCTAATGACTTTATTTTAAAAATATGATCTAAATGCAACATTTCAATGAAAAATAATCGTTATTGGGGTAAAAAAAATCATGCAGATTTGAAAAAGTCCAGCCAGTTACTGTATTGAAAATGTTGTCATATTTTTTTGTGTATGTATTTTAGGTTGCTCTGGTTTACCCAAACAGTGATCCACTCTCATTTATGTGTGCATTTTTTGGCTGTGTTACTGCTGGAGTTGTGCCTGTTCCTATTGAAGTACCCTTGACTAGACGGGTGAATATTCACTGCAGTTGTTGTTGTTGTTTTTTGTTCGCTTCTAATTTAATTGAATATTGCACAGTACATATTAATCTTCATCCGGTTTTTGTACGGTTTACACAGGTTTTGTACATTAGGTTATATGGAGCTATTCACTCGATGCGGGTAGAATTCGTCCGCATCTTTGGCTACATTTAAAGATGATTTTGCATGGAATTTTTTTAATTATTTGTTATAAATACCCTTAAAAATACCATATGAAGGTCCCTGTTCATCAATAGGATGTACCCACATACGTCTATCCCTCTGTTTCCTTCTGAGATAAAGGAAATATAGCAACTTTAACTGCCTTTTGTCCATACTTTACAATTTTATACAATATAATCTGCCAACAACGGCCACTAACGGAACCATGGAAAATGTAGCCGCTATTGAGAAGTGGCCATTATTGGGAATGAAATTTTATTTCTTAAAGAAAAAAAAAACACTATAAAATTTGCGATCTATGTAACTTGTAAAATTACAAGCTGTTCTGTAATTCATTACAAACTGTAATTCATTTAAACACTTTAATAACTTTATCTTAATTTGATCATTTTGATCACACCATGGTCATTTTCTGCACACGAGGGCTAATTAGACTGGGACCTACAATTTATTGCCGATTCCGAACGGCAGGCTTGTTTTTTATACTCATTGAGAGGTTGGCACGCTAACCCCTCAATGGGGGGACTCCCTTCGGTAGCAGTTTTTTCTGCGGTCATGTCTCCGTTTTTGTTGTACCCCTGTGTCAGCAAAGTTTTCTGACAAGGACGAACCGGGTATCGAACTCGTGACACCTCTTAACATCCTTTGGTACTTTAGGCGAGTATCTTATCGACCTGGGCTACCGCGCCCTTTAAATTTAAATTAAAAATTTCTATTTTTTTTTCTTTTTAAATTTTTAAAATTATTTTAAATATTTATTTTTTTCTTTTTAATTTTATTAAAAAAAAGTTATCCAAGTATGGCTTTCACTCAGAGCCGGATTAAGACGTTTGAAGGCCCTAAGCACTTGAATAGTTTTGGTGTCCCACCCCCACCCACCCCAATACCTACATATATATTTTACATGATATTGAGTCTATGAACTAAAAAAAAGTGAAATTTTATATTTCAGAAGTAACTAATCTGAGGATGGGATTTCACTCTAAAAAGGTTTATGAAAGTTATTTTATAAAACTTGAAAAAAGCAAGAAATAAATTTATCGGTTACATTCGAGCAAATGCAACCGATCAGCTTATTGGTTGCATTTGTAAAAGAATTGTTATGAAATTTTAATAGTGTTATCCAGGCTTAAGACAGAATTGTGATGTGAATATTTCTCAGCACAGACATTTTGAAAGTTTCCACCCCTCCCCGTTTTTCTATTTGCGAAGTCTTTGATATCTCCTGAATTTTTTTTTTGGAACATCATTGGATGCTTTTGAAATTTTTCTTTCATATTTTCCAAAAAGACAGATCTTAGATTTTTTTTTTCAAAATCTTTTGAAAATATTTTAAGGTATTTTCTCCCATCAACTGCTTGTGAGGATCAAACTGAAGGCATCTTTATACCCATATTCTATGGGGGGGGGGTCTAGATTAAACCACCAAAGAATGGCTCTAGGTTGCCTATGAGCAGTGAATTAGGGGTGAAGGAGTAAAATAATTACAAAAATTAAAAAAAAAATAGTTTTTATGCACAAACTTCAAACTAAGAGCATACTGGACTTTGTGACTCGAAGAGAAAACCGTGAATAAAACTTGAAAATAATTAAATACTTTTATTAAACAACATGCTATCACCGTCTGGCATTCATGGGGTGAAAACAAAATCAGTCTAAAGATGCAGGCGAAATGCCTGCATCTTTAGACTACACTACTGCACCTCGTTATATTTCAATTTACTGCCATTAATGAGATGAGTTGGAAATGAAGACGCTGTCTATCGGTGGTCGCCTCAAGTTCATTAGGGAAAATATCTTATGTATTATCCTCCCTCAAGTTTGGACCTGGGACCCTGACAGCCGCCTCCACAGTGATAGACAAGCATCTTACCACCATGCCTGACACAGAGGTCGATCTTATTTTAAAATGTTTGTTCATTACAAATTTAGTTCTGATTAAATTCAATTCGATAAGTATAAAGGGTCTCATGCTTGAGTGAGGGTAAAGGGTCCTGGATAAGACGGGGGGAGCACGAGAAAAAAATATGGTTCAAAGAAGGCTATATGGAACTGAAAATATATGTTTCCAGATAAATTTGTCTTTTACGAGGCATTTCCCTCTCAAAGTTGCAAGAAAAATGATTTCGAATTTAAAAAAATTAAAAACAGCTCCAGAAACAAGAAAAATTTACACTGTCTGTCTTTTTTTGATCATTGAATGAATTCTTTTCGAAGAGAGCAGCATATTATATTCCCTTTCTTTTTCTATAAAATTAACTCAGTTGTAAGAGTTATGTAGATAGACATCGTACAATGTGATTCCAATTTGCACAACATGATTTGCATTCCCTTTCAAGGGAAAAACTGATCTTCAGATTTTTTAATGCTACTTCATATTATTTTCATTAACCTTACATATTAATAAATTGAAGTTGAAATTAAAAAAAAATTCATCATATAATTTTGATAGATTATACTTTCTATTGCAGTGAAACCTCACTACAACAGAACTTGATGTAATGATAAATCCCACCACAATATTTTTTCAAGGCTTGTTTGGAAATGCCTATAGTCCACTATTAAGCTTCCACCTCTTGAGATAATGATTATCCCTCTAAATCAATATACACTGCTGGCCACCGTAAATGCAACACCCTGAAGGAAGCATGCAAATAATATGAAATTTACAACATGCATTAGCGGAGGTGAGATATGCAAATGATTAGAATTTCAGCGCAGACGCACATCACGCACGCCTGTGGCGCCACTTCAAAGCGCTATTTAAGGCTTGGAGATTTCGACGATTTGAAGTACGGCAATTGTGTTTTTCTTGTGGTTTTTTCAAAAAAACGATCAATTATGCCTCGTAGAAAACAGCGATCATCTTTTGATCAAGTATCCGAGTTCGACAGAGGAAGGATAGTGGCCTACCGAGATTGTGGATTATCTTTCAGGGAAATCGGTAGTAGTGTTGGACAAAACCAAACAACTTTAATGCGGATATGTGATCGTTGGATGCAGGAGGGTAAGACGGACCGACGTGTTCGATCGCATCCACCTCAGTGCACCACTTCACGTGATGACAGGCGTATTGTGCGTATGGCAGTGACGGATCGCTCAGCCACATCTCGAACCATAGCACAGCACATTCAGTCTGTACCGCATCATCCAGTGTCTGCACGTACCATTCGACGCCGTTTACAGCAGAGTGGTCTGTCCGCAAGACGTCCATTGCTTCGTCTACCCTTGACGCAGAACCACAGACGTCTCCGCCGCCAATGGTGCGATGAAAGAAGGATGTGGATGGCACAATGGAATGAAATTGTCTTTACTGACGAGTCACGCTTCTGTCTGCAACACCACGATGGTCGGATTTGAGTCTGGAGACACCGTGGAGAGAGGATGCTGAACAGCTGCGTTATGCACCGCCACACTGGTCCTGCACCGGGTATTATGGTATGGGGCGGTATTGGATATCACTCTCGCACTCCTCTAGTACGCATTGCCGGTACTTTAAAAAGCCAGCGCTACATCTCCGAGGTGTTGGAGCCAGTTGTCCTTCCTTACCTTCAGGGCTTGCCCACAGCCATATTTCAACAGGATAATGCGCGACCACACGTGGCACGCATTGTCCAAAGGTTCTTCGTCAATCGCCAGATTGAATTGCTTCCCTGGCCAGCTCGCTCTCCGGATCTTTCGCCGATAGAAAACATGTGGTCCATGGTTGCTCAACGATTGACCCAGATTACATCCCCAGCTGCCACACCAGATCAACTTTGGCAGCGCGTGGAAGCTGCTTGGTCTGCTGTACCCCAAGAACACATCCAAAGTCTCTTTGAATCAATGCCGAGGCGTGTGGCAGCGGTGATCTCCAACAATGGCGGCTACTCTAGCTACTGATTTTGGCAGGAACCACACTTCACAGAAGTCTATAAATTTAACCATTTGATGCTTGGTCAACATGTTATCTACAAAATAAATATTGTTGCGATATCTCTTGTCTTTCTTGGTGTTGCAATTTGGGTGGCCAGCAGTGTATTTTCTTGGTCTGCAGAGTATCGTTATATTGAGATTTCACTGTAATCAATTTATGATCTCTGTTGTTTCCATCTCTCACTCAAAAAATAACCCATTATGAAAATTTAATTTTTACTTAAGCTCTATTCAATATTCCCTTGAATTCTATTTTGTAATCATAAAATATATGATTTTTATGAGTTTTTAGGAAGTTATAAGATTTTATGAAAGAAAAAAGTTATTTTCTCTCTTTCCTCCATAACTATAGGATGCTGGCTCTCAGCAAATAGGCTTTTTACTTGGGAGCTGTGGTGTGAGTTATGCACTTACATCTGATGCATGCTACAAGGGACTTCCCAAAACAGCTACTGGTGATATTCATACTTTTAGAGGTAATTTTTGTTGTTTTTTTAATATAAAAAATACATATAACATGGATGAATTTTTATTATCTTATTTGTGGTTGTAGTTAAAAATAGAATCTATTTATGACTTTCTGGACCAGTTTCTAAAAATGTTTAATACAGAAAATGTTTAAAAATTAGGACTGTTCCCATAAGTTGATTAATTACTAATTGCAATAAAAAATTTTAATCAAATTAATTGACACATTTTTTTCCCCTCTCACACTGTATATAAAATTTCACTCTCCTTCTTTGTGATAAGAGCAAGCTTGCCATATTTTGGAAACTTCTGAAGTAGGGTAATGCAAGGTTTCTAGAATATATAAGGTTAGCTATTAGCAAGCGCACGCTTCAGAATGGAACTCATTTTTGACATCACCCGATTCCTCACGTGACCCACTCAAATGGGAGTATAATGTAAAATTGTTGGTTTTTAATGAATTTTTTCGCATAGTGTTCAAGCTCAGAACTTCATAAATTTTTCTGAGCAGACGCCACTAAAACCGCTTATTGTCAAGATATTTAAAAAAAATTTATTTGATTTTTAATGATTTTTTTTCCCAACTCATGTATGCAATGTTAAGTCAATGGAAGCAGCTTCTCTCTTCCACGAGAGGGAAATTCTAGAAACCATGAGTAAAATTGTGAGAAACACGTCTTTACGGAGAAAAAAACATACAGGGAAAGAAAAATATTAGATACACACACACACATTTAAAAGTGTTCAATAATTTTGATTGAATTAAGAAAAAAAATTTTTTTTATTGGTAATACAGTATTTGTTCATTATTATTTTGAACTCGCCCACACCTAAATTAGAGCAATGTATGCTTGCAGATTTCTTTTGTCCAATGCAAGCACACCTGAACTTGTTTAAACAGTTATAATGTAGTGAAATTGATTGCCAAACAGGATGCCACAGAACCGTCGGTAAGGGGCAATAACAAAGGGAAGGGGTTTTCGTTTGTTTTTATATTGCCATAGAAAAAAATTCATCTCGCTCTTTCCTAGTGCTGTCTTAATGCATGGGCCCACTCGGAAACTGCCCAGGGCCTTACACTCAGAGGTGGCCCTCATGATAATCAGATATCCATCCAATCCAATCTGATCCATTAAATAATTATATTTACAAATATGCTTTATAAGACAGACATCTTCAATCCGTTGCTAGCGATCACTACAGTGCTCCCTGAACCACCCAGTGCACTCAATACTCATGTCCGATTTCGTGTTCAGGAGCACTTGATCAACAATTCCAATTAAGCACCTTGTGCACATTGCGTTCAAGGATTGAAATCATCCTGATTTCATGCATTCGTATGTCAAACTTGCTATAAGGGTGCTCTTCTTTTGATGATGAGTACAGGCAGTGCTCGCTACTAGAAAAGGGTTGAAGATCTCTGCTTTAATGCATTTGTTTAAACCGATGATGCACAACTTCCAGCCCCCGGGCAGGGCCGGAACTGAGCAGGTGCGAAGGGTGCGATCGCACCGGGCAGCAAATTATTAGGGGCTGTAAAAATGGATTTTACAGCATTGATTACGTATAATATTTCACGCTAACTACATACTTTAAAAAATCAGAACTTGAAATTCTATTGAATCTATTGATGAAAAATATATCAATTTATTAATAGGCACACATATGGTAGTGAATCTGCGGCTGATTTTTGAAAGAACCCCTAAACTAAGATTTTTATCTGGCTTTGGTTGAAATTCAAGAAAATTTATATTTTTATATATTGGAAATATAGGACCGATAACTAAAGCCTCTACAGCCCAGTCTGCCTTTCCCATAAATTGGCTATGGCCTTAACGCTGTGATGAGCTCTCGGTGCAAGGGACTCTCGCCCTATCAGAATTCAAGCGCCAGTCACCCTGATTCAAAATCGTATTTCACAGTATTAGACATATTGTTTTACATATTTTTCGTTAACTTGAAGCTTTTTAACCACCTGCACTGCCCATACCCAGTCTACCCATGTGCTAGAACTGTCCTTCTTTCTGAGGCCCCCGGAAAGATTTTTTGACGGATCCAAATTCGAAGACCCTGCCCCTAAAAGAAATTTTGGTGGATTTATAGAGCAAAAATGAGTTTACCTCTGTGCCTAACCCCTATCACCAGGGCCGCAGAACTGTTCTTGCACCGGGCTGCCGAATGACTAAACCTGGCCCTGCCCCCGGGCCATAGGCACTGGAACCTGGGGTTGAGGCTGTTTCAGCCTCTCCCTAATAAATTTTACGATGGAGCTGAGCCCCCAATAATTAATAAATATACAATGCAACATACTTACTCTGAATGTAACGCCGAGTTATAAGAAAAAGATGAAATCATAACTTATTCCAATTTATACATTCTCACTGAAAGTTGAATATAAAAAGGCTATCTTTTAATGCGGAAAATTTTTTCCCCATTCTGATAATTCCCTTTCCGTTTCCCTTTTCGATTTTACAAATGTACATACTTCCCATTGATTTAACATTGCATACATGGGTCGGAAAAAAATCTGTCAAAAATAAAAACACTCAAAAAAATAAAATATTTTGGTAATCAGCGGTATTTGTGGCATCTACTCAGAAAAAATTATAGAGTTTTGTGAAGTAGAACTATATATGCAAAGAAATTTATCAAAAAACTGTAATTTTACTTAAAAACAGTGTTCCAACGGGAGACGGTAGCGTGAGGAATAAGGTGACGTCACTTGATTTTTCGAAAAGAGTGAAAACCGGTTATAGGGTTCCCCTGGGGTAATGCATGTATCCTCTTAATTAATTAATTATGATAATGGGTTCCATTGAAAAACTTGTTCATTTTGAGTTGTACTATCGCCCCTCTCATTCTAAGGCTAGAGTTCTGGGAAATCTCGTATAGCTATCAATATTATGTTTGCTATAAACAATTGACATTTAACTCCTTTTTGAACAGGCTTTTGGTTACAAATTTGGAAGAGACATAGTTGAAATGCTAGCAATATCTCTTAGAAACTGTTATCTTTGTTAACATTTAAGAAATAAAGGGAAAAAGATGAGTGGAACAGGTTTTTCCACCATCATTGTCATTCAATGACTAGATTTTTTCTTTCACTTGATTTAAACTATTAAAATTTAAGCCCATGAAGAATCACTCATTATTGAGCTTTGCACGGCCTTCCACAAAATGTGGAAAATGAGTAAGTATAAACTTAATAAGAGCAGAAGAAATCAGTTTCTTATGGAGAAATCACTTTATGAGTAGAACAAAAATGAATAGAAATTTGTAGCACCTTTTTGTTCTAAAAATAGGCTGCTTAACCATGTCAGTTTTTTTTTCATTCTTCTAGATGAGAATTCTTTACACAAATACAAAGGCCACAACAGACAAATTGCTCAGCAAGGTGGCGGAAAAAAGTTGCACATAAAAAATATGGATGTCAAATATAACCAAAATACAGCAACCCAATATGAGAAAAATGCCTATACCTTGTATTTGTTAATATTCTATTATATTTGTCATTCTTCTAGATGAGAATGGCATGATATGTTTAGGGTGATCATACTATTTTCAGCTGTTTTCAAAAAAGCTTGGTCTGTTCTGATCTGAATTATCATTTTATTTTTTCAAAAAATGATCCTTCCAGGTTTTGTGATTTGCTGTTTTTGGTATTTTATTAATTTTCTGTTTCACATTGGAAATAAAATGGATTTTTTTGCAATATATTTCATGAAATTGTTTCGTTTTTGAAAAAATTAGGTTGGCCAAAACTAAATTGGGTTGTCACTGAGCATTTGAGCAAGCCACCTAAGGATTGGATGCCACCAACTAGAGTGACAGAGGACACGTCTGCCTATATAGAAGTAATTCACTATAAAATCAATCTAATTCTCTTGAGATTTTGTACCTGAAAAATAAACACATTTATTATTTAATGAAACATTTACTATTGAATGAAAAAATTATAATATGCTAACAATTTAGAGCTCAGAGGTGCGTCTATATAAGAGATGACATAGTGGTATTCCTCCTGGCTCCGCTGAACACTTTTACTCTCTCTTTTAATATTAGAATTTGATCCCCATTGTCAGTTCTGTTGTTTCTCTAGAGCCACGGTTGTATGTTATTCTATTGAAGGGGTGACAGGACTTCAGAAATAGCAGTAGACTTCATAATCAACATAACACTGTTATTTATTACATTTAACTTATCAGAAGGTTAAATATTCAGAACTGAGAGAGAGAGTAACATGATTGATTAACGTGAACTATTGTGAATGATGGTTACAGAGATGAACGAATATAATGCGAATGTACAATAGAATTCTGTAGTATTTATAGATTCATGATGTGACTTACATTTTGTGGTTATAGTCAAAGTTCAGTTTGCCACAAATACTCCCCGTTGAGTCATGAAGATAATCAAGTAAAACGGACAACCAGACGAGAATGACGACCAGAGCGTGTAATTACTGCGTCGTCACGAACTTCATTACTTGATTCTTGAACCAAGGAATCACTAAGTACGTAGGCGGGTTTTAGCCTATCAATAGAAATTGATGCTCTCTTGCTGCTGATGTCCAAAGTGTAGAACTTTTACATTCTCTGCAAGATACGATATGGACCTTGATACGGCTGTTGCAGTGGGCGATGAACGGCATCATTCCTGACAAAAACGTGCTTGACCATCGGAATATCTTTGTGAGCAAAGCATGCTTTAGAGGTGTGGCCTGAAGTAGGAGTTGGAGGTAATCGCTGCACATAAGCTTTCAGACTGTCCACGAAGTCTTGCCTTGAAGGGATGTCTTTGGAAGAGTTTCGGAAGAACTCACCGGGCAAACAGAGGGAGCATCCATACACCAAAATCCCAAGCAGCATGCTTGGGTGCTCTAGAAAGTGCTCTACACAGCCATTAGACTGCAGATGGTAAGCAGTGGTTCTGGTTTTTTCAGCTCCAAGGAATCTGCAAAAATATTTGAAAAGATCACTTTCAAATTTTTTTCCTCTGTCAGTCGTCACGGTCTCAGGTACTCAGGTGCCCAGCCAGAATAAAATGTTTCAGCTATTGTTTATGCAGTTTGATTTGGAATCGGAAATGCCTCGGGACAAAGTGTAAAACAATCTATGCACGTTAATATATAACAGTTATCTCGAGGCGATGGGAGAGGGCCTACCACATCCAAATGCACATGTGCAAATCTGGCTGTAGGTAATGGATAAGTACCGAGAGGAGATTTCACGTGCCGTTGTATTTTGTATTTTGGAAATTCCATGCAAGTTCGACACCATTCTTTAGAGTCTTTACTCAAGGATTGCCACCCAAAACACTTTTTCACCATGTCTATAGTGCTTTTAATTCCAAGATGCGATAGCCCATGAATAACGTTAAATACTTTACGTCAGAATCCCTCAGGAACATATGGTGTAATCACTCCTGTAGAAACGTCACAATACCGGGACTGTTCTACGTTCGGTATCGTGAGATCCTTTAATTCGAGACCACTGGCTGCATCGAGTGAAGAACGCAATCCTGGGTCCGACCACTGGGCGCAGGCCATTTGCTCATAATCCAAACCGCTCAATGAAATTTCTCCCACACGCGAAAAGCATCCTCAACTACAGTCTGGTTGCCAGGCAAATAATGCAAATCAGTTGTTAATTGGTTTATATACTCCAAATGTCTGATTTGGCAAGGGGAATGTTTATTGTAGCATCTCTTAACGGCTACATCCCGTGATTCTTTCATCCACAGAGTAAGGCATTGGCAAACAAAGAAAATACAGGCTATTCTCTAATTTAAATCATTTATTACTTCACAATTATTTTATATTATGTTACTCTTGTTAAATAGATCAAATAAATATAGTTGAACACAACTGCCAAACTATAACATAAGGTCTCACCCAACCATGTCAGCAAGGGTCCCTGAGGCTAAGAGAATTCTGGAGAGCTCTCCGAGGAACTAGACGATAACGGCGCAAGATCGTGATTCACCTGTCGGCACATCAATGACACGGCACACAAGACTCGACAATTTGACAGAAGACAACACAGACACTAGTGATATCTCATCACATGAAGAGGTCGAACATCGTAGCTCGTTGAATGAAGTTGCAACCACATTATTACAGGATGCACCACTAACTACCCGGACCAGCCGGAGTAGATTGAAACAGAACACTTGAAATATTAGTAGAACATTATTAGGGTTAGGGTGAGAGCTTCCTGCTCTACACTAAGAACTGCTTTGTTGATGAAGCGAGATGAACTGTAGAACGAATGAGAGAATGCGCTGCTGAAGCATCAGCCAGGAGTATATATAGTGGCAGATAGCAGGTTTTGCGACGGACCAATCGGCATACTGTTGTCCTTTGGCACACAGAGAAAACTACGACGTCACTCGATGTATTTGCATATGGTAGGGCGATTTGTAATTATCAGAAGAGTATTATTTTTCTATGGGTGGCAACAGGCTCAACAAGATGGAGGAAGTTGATCAGGCTTCTCCCTTTGTTGACAAGACTATGGCAGTTTCAGATCGTGGAATCGTGATGATGAAACAGAAGTCCACGGGTACTTCCGCTCGTGAGACAAGGTATATAGAAGCATTAATCACATTTCATACAATGTACATGTATATCATTACAGTATAAATATTGAAAAATAAACATAAACACTATATCAACAAAAATCCTGTGACTCGAACGGGTCCTTCCCCCGGGGGTTCACTCTGTATTAATGTTAATGTAAGGTAAACAGGAAAAGTTAATGGGACATAAAGCCCTAGGGGCGATATGTTACATTATCACCTTTCTGTTGCAGCGCATACGTGAGAGGGCGATGGTCACTAAAAACGGTAAAGTTACTGCCCTCTTAACGTGTGTCTAAAATGGTGTATCGCCAAAGAGACAGCTAGTAATTCTCGATCGAAAGTACTGTACTTTTTTTTCTGGTTGAGAAAGTTTGCAAGAAAAAAATGCTAGGGGTTCTACAATTTTATTGCCAGTTTCTTGCTGCAAAACGGCACCTATCGCTACCTCAGAAGCGTCTATATATAGTGAAAGTTTGGCATCTGGTTGTAGGTAAGTCAAAAGTGATGCCTCTGATATAGCTTTTTGCAGGCTTCAAAAGCTTTTTTACTAGAGTCACACCAAATAATTAATGACTTATCTCGTTTAGGCCTACTTTTGACTAACTCATGCAAACCTGTTTGAACTTCAGCTGCATTTTTCAGAAACCTGTGATAAAAATTTACCATAGCCAAAAATCGACGCAAATCATCAAAAATTTTTGGCAATGGATATTCAACTAATACCTTGACCTTTTCAGGCATGAGCAAAAGGCCTTTTTGTGTTATTAAATAATCTAAAAATGGCAATTCATGATAACCAAATGAACATTTTTCAAGATTTATTAAAATACCAAAATGAGAAAGTCTTTTGAATGCTAGTTCCAAATCATTTTTATGAGATTCGGCATCCAGCGAAGCAACTAATAAATCGTCTAAATAGCAGAAACAGCATCCTAAACCAGATAAAACTCTATCCCTATCCTTGAATCGCTGGAAACTTTGAGCAGCATTATGCATACCAAATGTCATGTATACATACTCGTAAAGTCCAATTGGCGTAATGGCTGCGGTCTTCGGGATATCTTCAGGTTCCACTGAGATTTGATGGTATGCTTTCACTAAATCTATTTTCGAAAAAATGGTCTTGCCAGAAAGAGAATTTGAAAAATCATGAACATGTGTGGGATAGGATAACGATCAGGGATCGTAAATGCTGTTCCCAAAAAAAAAATGGACAATGGAGAATATGTGGTGATTTTAGGCATCTAAATGTGATAATGATCAGGGATCGTAATTGCATTTAGACGCCTAAAATCACCACATATTCTCCATTCTCTATGTTTTTTGGGAACAAGATATATAGGGCTTGCCCACCGACTTGTAGAGGGTTGTATGATGCCCTGTTGGACGAGAGACTGAAATTTGCATTTAAATGCCTGCAACTTTTCAGGTGAAAGTCTCCTAGGCTTGGAAAACACTGGTGCACCCTTAGTTTCAATGCAATGAGTGACGTCATGAGGTTTAGGATTAGAATTTGAATTAGAATTAAATAATTCAGGGCATTTTTTAAAAATATTATGGTACGGTAATTCTCTAGAAATTGGAGTTAATCCTCATTAGGGACCTGAACAACTTAATCCCTTCGATCGAAGAGATGTATTGCTATTAATATGTAACCTATTTTTGACGTCAATCAATAACTCATCTTTTTCCAAAAAATGGACTCCCAAAATTGGCTGAGATATATCAGCAATGACAAACGTCCAAGAAAATGATCGTCGTAGTCCAAGATTTAATTTGAGCTTTTTTGTGCCATAGGTAAAATTTTTTTAACCATTTGCTGCGTACAGGGTAAAATCCTGTTTTTTGGAAGCCGTAGTTAGTGATCTCTGGAAATAGCTGATAGCAGCTCCACTATCCACAAGGAAACGAAATCCTGATTTGAGATCAAGAACATATAAACGGCTGTGTAAGTGGCCATCGTCTGCTGCCGTTAAAGCAGGCGAGGCTAGCAGTTTTCCGACCACTGACACGGCCGGACACACCATTTTGGCGGCTTTGGCGCCAAAAACGACTATGATACCAACATAATTTTCCTGAACGCAACTGATCTGAAAAATTTCTAGAGATCATTTTTTTTGTTGCGAAAAAAGTTTTTATCTTTACAACGAGACATTCTTTGGACTTTGTCCCTCAAAGCTGACAAATCTGACTGAAGCTGATCTAATTCAGAATTTGATTTTTGAACGCCGGATACTATAGGGACATTTGAGACTTCATTTATTTTGTCGGCAATAACTGCCAAATCTGTAAACGAATCTTTACATGTTGACAATATCTGTTGCATATGAGCTGGTAACCTTTGTGACCAGAGTGTACGTAACACCTGTTCACTGACTGAATTAGCGGCTAAAATTCGCATTTCATTCAATAATTGTGAAGGTCGTTTGTGACCTAACCTCAAATCTTGCAACAATAATCTGAGTCGCGAATTTTCAGATTGCACGAAATGTTCAAGCACTCTAATTTTAATTTGTTCGTATGACCTTTCTCTAGGCGGATCGTGAACAAGATCTCTACATTAACTTAAAATTTTTACATGTAAATTAGCGACTATTATATGGAATTTAGTAGTGTCAACAGTGATACCTGCAATGTGAAATTGCGATTCTATTTGATGAAACCACAATTCTGCGCCATTTTCCCAAAAAGGTGGTGCTTTGACAGCTACTCTGGAGAGCCCAGGGATCAAATTATCGTTGGGATGCGTCATGACAATATGAGCGATTTTTTTTTCTTTTCTTTTTTTAATGGCCAGCGCCAAGGGACCAGACAGCAGAATCACGAATTCCACTCAAAACGACAATAGCTCGAAAAAATTGTGTTTTATCTCACCTTGAAAATGTCAGACGAAAGGGCTCAACAAAATTTAGGCATCACCGGCGATAACTCAGTCAGGATACTCAGCACGTATTGATGTCAGCTAACTCCACAACATCACGTCCCGGTAACCAATGAAGGGATGACAGGACTTCAGAAATAGCAGTAGACTCCATAATCAACATAACACTGTTATTTATTACATTTAACTTATCAGAAGGTTAAATATTCAGAACTGAGAGAGAGTAACATGATTAATTAACATGAACTATTGTGGATGATGGTTACAGAGATGAACAAATATAATGCGAATGTACAATAGAATTCTGTTGTATTTATAGATCCATGATGTGACATACATTTCGCGGTTATGGTTAAAGTCAAAGTTCAGTTCACCACTCTATCATTAATACCATCCTCTGCTCTCTATGCAATTCCATGGGAATTGGATGTCTTAAAATATTTTAAATCATTGTCATCTTGCAACAATTTTTTTTCCATTGCTAAGTCAATTTTCTCATAATTGAAATCATAGTTTCATCTCCTTTCAGGTCACACAAAATCGAAGATTGCAGACTGAATGCTATATGCATAAATATTTTGCAGTTGTCCTGGCCTTCCCCCCCCCTTTTTTTCTTCTAAGGAATCACTTTGATTTATGTATACAATAATAACTATTTCTTATAAACACTTGTTGAATAACTATCTGGATGACAGTCATTTTAGAGCTACTAATGTTTTGAAAACATAATAAAAACACATGTTTAGGATTTAAAAGGGGAAAAAAACTGTGTCAAAATGGATTACAGCAGGCAATGGATTCAAAGTTGTGGGTGATCAGAAGATTTAAGCCAGTAATGTAATCAATTCTCAGAACATTGGATATGAGAGAAAATTAATTACTATTAATTTTAAACTGTTTTATTATGTTATATGTCCAAACTTGTTTTCCTTGCATTATTTATACATCTAAAACAATTGTTCAAAAATGTATTTCAGTACACAGTGGACAAAGATGGTGCAATGAAAGGAGTTGCAGTTTCTAGAATAGCAATGGCTAACCATTGTAGAGCCTTAACAGCCGCATGTAATTACACTGAAGGTTAGTTACATTTTCTCTCAAATCTTTTAACATAAGATGATTTTATTCAAATTCTGCTTCAGAGTTACTTTGTTTTTTTAAAAATATATATATATTTTCTCATCAGCAAATTGAGGCACTAGATACATACTATTTATGATCACGTTTGTTCATTTCATCAAAAAAAAAAAACTGAAATTTTTCCTGATATCCTTTTGGGTACTTCACGTATCTGCCGAGCCTACCTAGTCATTTTTTGACTTGAAAGCCACCAATTAAATTAGACTGATCAAGTCTATCGAAATATCTTTTTATTACAAAATTCATTGGTTTCATAATTTGCCTCAAAACGTTTTCCTCTTTTTAACCATTATTCTCCAAAATAGATAAAAGCTTTAAGTTCAGTTATGAATTGTATATTTTCTATATTCCTATTGTTCACTCCCAAATGCACCTTCAATATTTTTTTTTCGAGTCCATATAATAAGATGTGATGATGTGTAAAAATAGCAATCAGTAGCATATACAAGATATTTTCTCTGATTGCAGGATTATGGGTATTAAAGTTATTTACCTAATGTATAGTGTATCGTACATTTTTTATACAGATTTTAAGATTTAAAGCATTCTTTTTGAAACGCCTTTTGGATGTCTACAGAAGTAACAGAAAATGATAAACATTATGAAAAGGTGAATGCTGCATGTTATTAGTAACTTAGCACCTCGGATGATGTAAAGTGACTGAACAGTGCATGACTGAAAACTATTAAGAAAAAATATTCTCAAAAGATCTGTAAACAATTTTAAACGCCTTAACACTTAAATGACCACATATTATTTCCCATTGGCTTACTCTAAGACCGGCGATTTTCTTGTTTGGAAATGAAAAACAAATACATATAGGAAATTAAAAATCTCATTTCCGGTGTTTTACATGTCAGCATTGAAACACGAGAAATCTTGTGAGCGGTTGTTTAAGTGTTAAGGAAGAGAATAAATTGGAAGACACTATTTGAATATGACAAATGCATTGTGAAATTAAAAGCAGAGTATGAAAACATTATCCACAGCTCATTAAAGATTGTGAGAAATATAAACTAATAAAGAGACCAATCTGTTAGAGTTGGAAGCTATGCTAAAGTAGTTGAAGAAAAAAAAAAGAAAGACAAGCGTGTGGGGCAAACATTTTCTGTGAAAAAAATTCAGCTATGTGAAAATAGTAGATCAAAATGCAGTCCAATTTCTGAAAGTAGAGGAAGAGATATCCCTAGCATATGTTGTGAACAAATTTATGAAAAAAAAGAAGAAAAATAGATATGATGCTCACAGTCTTAATTCAACAGTTAAAAAAAACCAAATAAAACAAAAAAACTAATGATACAGTACAAAACTTGGTAGAAAACTACTTGCATCACCTATTGCAATGAAGATTTTCTTTTAATCATCATTAAGTACAGGGCCGAGATATCTTGTTCTAGAGTGGGCAGGAGAAATACATTTGAGCGCTCTCCAGTCCAGTAGTAACCCTGCAAATGGGGAAAAATTGTTTTTTTCCCCCTTTACCTCAATTTTGTTTTTCTTTACTCTCTTCCCACAGTTTGACAAGTAAAAAAAAACCTAAATAGCATTACATGTATAGAGAAAGGTGTGGGGGGGGGGGTAGAAAAGAGAAAGAATGGAAAAACTGTTCAATTCTTTTTCTCCCCCTTTATTTTCCATATACAGGGTGAATACTCAAGTCCTTTTGCCATAAATTAATGGTGAACCATTGATCTTAGAGGCATATCTTAATTAGAAAAAGTATCCAAATAACGTATAGGCTTCAGATATGTCATAAAAATTGCAAGTGGTTGTATAGTTATTAAAGTACAAAAATTAACTTTTTATTTGGTCACCCTGTCCTAAAAAAACCCAATTAAAAAGTTGTTGCCCTGCCTTTCCTGAGGCACCAAAAATTCCCATGGCTCTAAGTTCAATATTTGGATTTAAAAAGGTGGGGGGGGGGGGTTAAATATTTTTTCTTGAACTAAAGCTGAAAGGTTTTTTTTAAACTGGACTGCTTTTGCAACATTAGCCAATTGGTACAGTTTCAACGCACTACTGATGTTGGGAAGCGGCCTTGTTTGAGTTTAGTATTGTTTGTTTCACTCACTTCAATTTAATATTTGACAAAATAGTAGAATCCAAATCTATCATTTTTTTAAACCTAATTTTAATTTTATGAAACTTCTGTGGGCCAGTTCAATTAATAAGTTATTTGCTTGTAGGTGAAGTTATGGTCTGTGTGTTGGATTTCAAACGAGATGTTGGGCTTTGGCATAGTATTTTGACGGTGAGTTTGATTTAATCAATTAGTAAATTTTGATTATGATTTTAGTGAGTTAAAGGAAAAATACATATTTGTCTTATAACAAAATATATATGGAGATTAATGCCAATATGTAACTGGCACATGACCAGTGAAATTTTATAACAAAAAAATAGGAGTGTTCCAATTACTTGATCAAGTGTTAATCACAATTAAAAACTTCAGTTGAGTTAAATTATCTGTTCAATTTCATTGAAATTAATTGAAATGTACAAATTATTTTGATTTATTTGAGAAAACCGATTAGGTCATTGAAACTATGTTTCTGTCTCTAAGATTTCAGCAGAAAATGAAAAGCTTTAAAAAATTCACTGATAAAATATAAGGCATCTAATAAATTCAACAAAGAAAAGGCAAATGCAAGAATTTTTTTTGTTTTGTTTGCCTCCAAGCTAAACATAAATGGAGATGAATCAGTAAGTTGAGTCGCAGGTCCAGGGCATGACTAATCTCTTAATATTTACATGCCCAAATCAATATTTCATATGTTAGTGTTGGGCATGTTGTTGTGAAAAATGCATGCCCAGTCAAAATTTTTATTTTTTCTGGGCATGTTGTGGGCAATCGATTTGTCCAGCCCAGGTCAGGGCTGAGCCAGATTTCTTCATAGGCAAGTGAGGTATTTGTAGAGGGCCTCCCGTAATTTGAGGGCCAAAAATTCAAATAATATTTGTTTGCTAAGCAACCAAACATCTTTGACTCTAGTAGTGTGAGTTTGCAATGCTAATTTTTGTATGACAAAAAGTTTAGATTTAGTCATAATGCATTTTTAAACAGTCTGTGCTTTACCCTGAACATACAACTGCTCACTTTGCACTTTTCATAACAATAGACCACAAACATCAGACAGATGTTAAACAGAAATAAATCATATTTTATATTTTTCAGATAAGTAGATCATGCATAACAATAGTTGGAAGCCCGTGTGGAATTTGCAAATCCACCTCTATCCTTTAATTTTTTTGAATATGTTATATAAACGTGAAACATGATCATCACGTATTACCAAGAGATCTTTACGATCTGTCCAGGGAATCTGTTAGTGTGTTGGCCATGCTTGAACCAGAATTCATACCCAGAACTGCACAGTCAGAAGTTGGCTCCATAACCACTGGACTGCCAGGTAGCAGTCCAGTGGTTATGTGTACATATATGTTAATATTTGTTAGTTTACAGTAATATATATGTTATATATTTGCATTTGTGAATTTTTCTAATACAATTTGTCATATATTGTCTTCTTACCTTTTTTTAAGACTGTGTCCTATGCACGATTGCAATCGGTTATAATCTCATTATCCATAGACTAAGAAATAATGATGAGATCAAGATCGTACATTTCTTAGTCTATGGATAATGAGATTATAACCGATTGCAACCGTGTATAAGACCATGCACCAGGGCCGGATTAACCATTAAGCAAAATAAGCACGTGCTTAGGGCATCAAGGAAAAAGGAGCACCACAAAAAAGTTATCAAATGCACATTTTTTCCAGCATCAGCATCCATCCTAGAATTTTTGATTGATTGTATAGTTGAAGACTTTATCAAAGGCATAGCAGAATGCACAAAAACTAATAATATTGCAAACTAGAAACCATGTTGATGCTGAGTTTTTAGAATGAGATTTCGTGCAATTTCCATGAAGTAAGCTTGGGCCTTCTTAACAGCTCATGGGGGGGGGGGGGCCTTGGACAAACTGCTGAGCTGTCCCTCCCCTTAATCAAGCTAAAACAACCTGCCCACCAATTTGTCGCAAATTGTAAACAGATCTAATTGTCATGAGATCTTTGGGCTGGATCCAGGTGAGACCCAAACACTAAGAGTAATCCCAGTTCTACAGAATAAGGATGTGAACTTAAATATTGGAAAATCTTTATGAACCATTATCGGATTCACTGCAGGGTTTCAGGGGCGATGCAATGAATATCTGGGATGAATGGGGTGCGAATGGGCGATGATGAATTTAGGAACGTTATTTTACCGCTAATTATTATTACCTGTACTAGATAGTTTCGGTGCCCCTCTGGTGTAGAAAAGCCAGACACGTCCCCACGTTAATATTCACAATGGCCCCTCTGGTGTATAAGCAGCACCAGTAAAATAATCACGAAAATTTGCTGCTGTTTTCTCAGCCAGATGAAATGCGACAAAAATCACGGTTTTCATACGCTCAATAGTTTGAAATTTTGCATGAAAACATTTTTTACTAACTATTACTGAAATTTTTTAATTATTTTTCTCTTTCACCCTTGATTTGGTGCTCCGTGCATCCACAGAGGCTACACAACCTAGAACCACCCTTTTGTGGTTTGATCTAGAGCCCTTTAGAATATAGATATAAAAACAAATGCCTAAGTTCCATCTACCGTAGAAGTAAAAGAAATGCTTCAGATGTAGATTACAACTCGAAAATGTATCAGAAAGAAAAGATACCAATGACTGTGGTTCACCAAAATAAGGTACCTGTGAGCATAGGTGCCGGAACCTAGGGGCTGAGGCCATTTGAGCCTCCTCCAATAAATTTTGTAAGGGACTGAGGCTCCCCTCAATAATTTCTGAAAAAACAATGCACTTTCCCTCTCCTGTGTATGCGCTTGAGTCCCGTGTATACGGGATGACTATCACAACTTTCAGGCCCCCTCCAATGTTTTCTTCATGTCAATGCATGAAGTGAGTAATATCGGACATGCTAAGATTCAGTGATGATGGTTGCTTTTGAAGCCAGTTTATGAAATCCCAACAAACAGTCGATGGGGAAAAATATTTTAAAATGTTTTCACAAGGTGTTGAAGGGAAAAAAAAATCTAAAAATCGAACGTCTGTCTTTTTAGAAAATATAAAAGAAAAATTCCAAAACTTCTCCAAAGATGTTTCAAAAAAAATTCAGGAGATATTATCAAAGATTTTGCAAATAGAAAAAACAGGGGGCAAACTTTCAATGCCCATACTTATAAATCATTTTTTTTAAATTTATTGATTCAATATCGAGTAAAATACCTGATAGGGATTGGGGGGGGGGCACCAAAACCGTTCTAGTGCATAGGGCCGCACAGTCTTAAAATAAGTAAGACAATATATGACAAATCTTTCTGTCTGTGTGTCCTCTATACAAATCTACAATTTCAGATCAATCGTCTCCAAATTTTTCATATATATCAAACAGGGCCTGGATTGAATGATAAGCTACTTTAAAATTTTCTCAGCGTAGGGCAGATGCCCGAAATGAGCAAAAAACTGTTGGGCAACAATGGTTCCTGTGCCTCAGCAATCACTTTCGGAATGTTTACTTTGGTTACTGTGGTCCTCTAGCAATGCATTTCAGACATGCATATGCCTTTACAATAGTTTGCCACTGCTTCAGTGCTGCCAGTATTTTATTTATAATAGTATATTCCTTTATAGTAGTTTGTCACTTCTTTAATGCTGCCAATATTATGTATAATAGTTTTTATTCCTTTATAATGGCTTGTCACTTTTTCAATCCTCTGAGTAATTGAAGAAAACCCAGGCAGCGCCAGGTAATATAGCTAGTTCTGTTATAAAAATACTCAAATGCAAATATATAACATGTTCAAAAAATTAAAGGATAGAGGTGGATTTGGCAAATTCCTCAGGGGTTCCCAACTATTGTTATAGATGTATATGTTACTGCCAAAGCCCAAAGTTGGCCACTTCATGAACTGGCTGGCCTAGTTAATCTGGCCAATATCTGAATTTCAGGCTCTCACTGGCCCTTATATGTCAATCATTATGTGTGGATCACTAAGATATCAATATTCAGATTCCTTTGATCATTAGGGTTGCCATAGCTAACCATAGTAATTATGGTTATCTGTGGCTAATTATAAATGTCATATCACAAAAAATACACTGATGTGGCATTGACCCCGAAGTATAGGGATAGGATATATTGCCCGGCAAAAGCCTGAATTTCGGTCGTTGATCAAATCAGCTGGCCAACTTCTGGCTTTGGCAGTAACATATACAAGTATAGAATGATTTGTTTTTGAATCAGTTTCCCAAACTTTTTTGTTCTACTTTCTGTCCCCCTCTTCAGAAATTTTATATTCTCCCCTCCCCTCAACTTCAACTAATCTATAGGAATATTATTTTTATACGGTTAAATATTATACCCATTGCCTCTATTAGTCCCCCTCGACCATTCCATTCCTCCCCCAGGAGATATTTCTCACTTTGCGAAACACTGGTTTAAATCATGGACAATGGTAACATGATGGCATGCAGTTGTTTTGACCTATACTTCATGAATTCTGTAGTTTGTGAAGATGGTTCAAATTCAACCAGTGTTTTCATGGTGTTTTCACACCATGAAAACACTTTTTTTTTCTTTTCATAACAATAATAGGCAGTTTATTACAATAAAAAAAACATAAAAACAGAAAAACCAAGGGAACACAATAAATATGTTTTCGGGTTTAGCTCATTATACACTTACGCTTTTTATAATCTGAAGTTAAAATTTTATTTCACTGACGTTATCAAGTTGGTATTGATATGAATAAGACCTTTGAATAGAACACAGATGAAAGACATTTGATTGACATTATTCTGCATTTGTTCAAATTTCACACACACACATGGTTTTTTTATCCACAGTAGTTTCTGTAAAAATCTATATATATATATATATATATAAGTAAAGGAATTTTTTCAGGTACAAAATTTCTATTTTGTATACAGTTTTAAATTTGATTTCAAGTCAAAAATATTTTTTACAGAGTGTATTGAATGGCATGCATGTAATTTTCATTCCTTATGCACTTATGAAAGTCAATCCAGCTTCCTGGCTTATCATGATAACCAAATTCAAAGGTATACAAATAAAGTTTTGATTTTCTTTTTTTTTTTTCAATTTATTAAAACAATATATATCACTTACGATCAATTTCTTTTTACTGCCCATCTATATTTTGATAACTGCATTTCAGTTTTAATTTTTTATGCTTCTTTAGCTAGTGTGGCAATATGTAAGTCACGAGATTTACATTGGGGTCTGTTGGCTACCAAAGACCACAAAGACATAAATTTGAGTTCTCTTAGACTCTTGCTCATAGCAGATGGTTCAAACCCATGTGAGTCTATCAATTATTCATTGGTTATGATGTAAAGTGGAACTTTTCAACATTTACTTGATTAATTTTTGATAAAATAATTTGTATATATATTTTGATAGGGTCATTGTCATCCTGTGACCAGTTCATAAGTGTATTTCATAGTAGAGGACTTCGACCTGATGCAGTCTGTCCATGTGCCGCATCACCCGAAGGTTTAACAGTATCTGTTAGAAGGTATCATGCTATTTTATATTAAACTGATATTAATATGTATTTCTTGGAACAAGTATACATGAGTTTTTAACTCTAAAACATGATTTTAGAGGCAGGAAATTGGTTTTTGTATAAAGCCTTGAATTCTATGTCCTAACTAAGGATTGCAAATAATAATAGATGTTGTATCAATATAAATACAGTTGGACTCTGGTAAAAGTGCAGTGTCACTTCTCTTATTAACAAACTCATTAAATCTGTGAAAGAATAAAAGTGTGTAAAGCATTAAAGTTATCAGACTACATTTAAAATGTCATTTTGCAAGAAAATATTGCTGTTTTTTTTTTTTACTTTTTATGAAAGCCATATTCTTTGTGATGCCAAAAACAGGACTTATTTTGTTCATATGATGCTCAGAACCGAAGTTATGTCCACTTTAGAGTTGTGTGTTTACTTATAAGTAGTCTGTGAATAAAAACTTTAAGCACATTTAACGATAAATGTTATTTTTGACATTTTATTTGAATTTGCAACACAATTTCTAAAAATCTATTCATTGTATCATTACAAAATTATAATATTATATTCTGCTATATATTGCTGAGGCTATGAACTAAAATCTAACGTCTATCACGAACATTTGTCTAATTACAGTGTTTTATAGATGAAATGTAAAATAAAATTTCCAAAAATTCATGCATACATCAATAGATTTGAGTTTAACTTATGAGTATATCATACAATCCTTTAAATTTTAGTTCATAACCTACACCATCTTTCGCTGAATGTACTGTGAAAATAACAAAACATTTCATTCATAGAATTTGAGTTTGTTCCAATCGTGTTTGGAATATCAGGTGAATTTTGCTTAAAATTTGACATAAAAATGACCTTTTCATAGAAAATGATATAAGTAATCCAAAATTTATTATTTTTTTCATTGTTTTGGGACACTTTAAGCAACATTGTACAATTCAGAAAGGCATAACAAATACATCTACCAATTGTGTATGAAATAATAGATATTTTATTTGTTTTTCAAATATTTCATGTTGAAGGACGGTTTGGTTGTATACCAAGTGAGTTTTGAGGAACCCAGCACAATATGTGATACTGAGTCTCTACCAAGCTTTTATTTCACAAAAGAGGGGGTAGCCCTCATAAAAAAACGTTTTACTTTAAATTATAAAAATTGATTTATAAATGAAGTAAATAGTTTTTATTGTAGTATACTCATAAATGTCTTAGAAAAACTAGTAAATGTGACAAAGTCAAACCTAGAAGCAAAAAAGGAGGTCACCCATTAAAGCTAGTAGAGAAGAATTAACTAATGAGATCTTGATGAAGTTAGAAGTTGCCAAAATAGCTGAATAAAGCTAATCAAGAACAAAATGTAAGGAAAATAATCAAAAAGTTGTAGGCTCAGAAACATTTTCTGTGGTAAATTTATCTTTGGCTCTTAGTAAAATTTATGAAAGCCTGCAGATAATTAATAGGGGGGGGGGAGACAATGCAGTTCAATTTAAAGTCTGAAGGAAAATATAGGAAGTTTTCATATGTGTGTTATGAACAAATTTATAAGGGAAAAAAATGGACGGTGCAGGTGCAGTTAAGTATTGATTACACAGTTGTTTTTTTTCAATTTTGTATAATTATTACAAAAAAGCCATCAGAATACAAAACTTTGTAAAGAAACCCATATCATTTGTAAGGGAAATATATATATATATTTTTTTTTTTCAACTTCAATTTTTCTTCAACTTAGACATTCATTTATTCAGACTCAGGTCTATCGCCATATGCAATTTACTCCCTAGTGAGTTGTGCCTGAAATATAAGTGTGTGTACTTGACAGTCTGAGTGCGTATCTAGTGTTGATTTTTCAGTGCTCCCATCTATATTTCAGCAGTGAAGTTTAATGATTGAATATTTGTACTATTTGTAGGCCTGTTGCTCTCTGTGGCGATACTTTTTAATGAAGAGATTGGCTCACATTCGCACCTAGAAGTTGAGGTCAGCCATAACAAAGTTTGAACGCCCCAATAAGTATCGCATCCAAATGTTATGACTTCTACGATTAGACTGATATATGCACATTCTCGCCCGCTAGGTGGCACTCTTCCACACTAGAGGGCGGGAGTATAAGACAGGTTCCCTTGAGTGTTGTTTTTTTCACTGGTGTTCATATTATTTTGTTCAAGCCCTGTACATATACATGATAAAATATTATACAATATTCGTGTAAGGAACCAATACTAATTATTTAGGAAATGTCTTTTCCTACAATGAAATGTTTGCAGATTGAATGAAAACAAATATTCGGTGGAAATAAAATTTCATTTTGAAAAGATATATTCACCATTGCAGTAATTGAAGGTTACTGTATGCTAACAAATATTTTTTTTTTTCTCACTGTGATACTTATTCAAAGAAATTTGATACTGTCTATCACTTTTTGAATTTTCATTCTATTTTCATGTAACATGTTGAGACAATACCCCCCAAAATATAAAAATTATATAAATTTTAAAAACAAAAAAAATCTCATTTTACAGTTACAATTTAAAATATTACACAAACTGCATGATGTTGGTTGGTCATATGTTTCTGCTATTATAGTAGAATGTAGTATTCAGTAGTCTTCCCCACGCTTGCAAAAAAAAAACAAAAAATAACATGGGTGCTGTAGCCCCCAGGTTGATAAGATACTCACCTTGTTGACATTGTATCTACATTATGTTTCAAAATGAATGTAACGAAATAGTTGGATTAATGGTTGTTTTTAAGAAGGTGATAGAACGCACATAAAAAAACTTCCCTTCTCCCCAAAAAATACATGATTGAATGTGAAGTATTCAGATTGCCACACAGTAATTAGAGTTAGTGTTCTTCCCAGAAATTGTTTGAAGCTGGGAGAAACATCCAGGTGAGAGCTTTTATACACAAGATGTGGTGTTATGGAAATTTTACCTGCTGTCATGAATTTTCTCACTGAAATGACTCTGTAGGAAGAATACAAAGAATGTTTAAGTGAGGAAGGGAAAGTTTTACTCATTTGGGACAACTCCACCGCTCATCCACATATAAAGAACTTTGTGCTTGCAAATTATTATTTTTTCACCATCTACTCCAACTTCAATCTAAAAATTTGATCTCCCTTTGGGGGTGCTGAGCTATAAAGGTTCTACTGTATTTTTTTCTTTTCATTAGAAGTGCTGAGAGGCATTTTCATACATATCTCTTGGTCTGTAATAATATACTGTGAAAAGGAAATATTTTTATTCTGCTGTAAAGATAACATATTTTTTATTCCTGCAGACCTGGTCAAATACTTGGTCCAGTGTCATGTGGACGAGGAGTTTTGTCTATGTCAGCATTAAGTTATGGTGTTATAAGAGTAGATCAAGAAAACAGCTTGACATCACTCACTCTGCAAGATTGTGGACAGATCATGCCAGGAGGTTTGTATGAGGCAAATAATTAATTGATTTGTCTGAAATAATATATACATTATAAACATGAGAGAGAAATTTTTTATCTTCATACAAATAAATGCTTTACATTTGAAGAACGCAGGTGTCAGGGGATATGATCAAAGTGTTAAAAATTTTCAACGGATGTATAAAACGGACCATGAGCTATTAATACATCGTCAATCAACTGCTTCAACAAGAGAACACCAGTATCGATTGGTAAGGGATAATTCTAGGTTGTGGTGTTGCAGGGAGTTTTTCTCTAATAGGGTTGTTAATAAATGGAATAGCTTACCCCTTGAAGCTCATGAATTCTAAAATGATTGTCATGTTTAAAAAAGACGTACGATAAACATACTGTGATAAATATGTATCCTATCCATACTTATATGAGACAACTATAATTTTTATGGGCAGTATGTATATTTATATTTTATCATAATTATCAGTTTTTGATTGCTGTATTTTTAATATAGTTTAGATATATATTCGACAATTATATTTTTATGGGGAATCTTTTTTTCAGCCACCTCGTTGGGCGTTTTGTCTGTTGTGACCTTTGTATTTGTATAAATACGATACAAGGGTTTAATGCAAAAACAACACAATGCATAAACGACGCACAACTGAATTACAGGGGTTTGATTTCCCAAGGGACATGTTCATCCAGGGCAAATCCATGAAAATCACACTTGTATTTTCCCATGGCAACACATAGTTTTATACTGTATATACATGTATGTGTGTTGTATACACATCGTACAGGGTGAATGCAACCTATTCTGCCTCATGAAAGGGGATGATAGACAAGCTTAAGTGGATCTTAAGATTGAGAGATAACACCCTGCCAACTCTGTCCTATCTGAAACCGTTTTTGAGTTATGATAGATAATTGATTATTGAAAGAATATTTGTCAAGTCAAAAAAAAACCCTGCATTTTTAAAGTTTCTAAGAGACTTATACACAAATTATGCACATATTTGGAAAGAATGGAAAAAATCCTATAAGATGACATTTTTTTGAAAATATCTGGATTTATTGGAGAACTACAAGCGCTATAAAAGATTGGCAAGGTTGAAAATCAAATTGTTGCTAAAATTTTTCATTTCCAATTACGCCAATACCCTTCTGGCTACAATCGGTCAAATTTACCAAAAACTTGTCCATTGCACCAGCTTTCAAAATAGCCTACCATAAACCATATCAGTATTCTGGAAATATTTAACCCTTTTTTCGAATACATCACTGAAATCTGCATTCATTGAAGCAGATATTTGACAAAAATTTGGAATTGACTGTTACAGATTTTGGTGACAATTTGATCATGCAGAAAAATTCATATAAGGTGACAACATTACAGGATCATTGGCATCTACAGGATATCTGTATTTAATGGCCAGCTTCAATTGCTGAGAGATTGGTGAAGTGAAAAATTGAATTGTCGCCAAAACCTACTAAAATTACTTTGACGAATACAGATTTCAGTGATGTAATGCAAACAAAGAGCTAAATTTCTCCTGAACCAGAACACTGATATGGTTTATTGTAGGTTTTTTTGAAAGCTGGTGCAATGAACAAGTTTTTGGTAAATTTGACCAATTGTAGCCAGAAGGGTATTTTCATAATGGGCGATGAAAATTTTGGCGACAATTTGATTTTGAACTTTGCCAATCTTTCAGTGCTTGTAGCTTGCCAGTAAATCCAGATATTTTGATGAAAATGATGTCATCTTACAGGATTTTTTCTGTTCTTTCCAAATATGTGCTTAGTTTGCATGTTAGGTCTCTTAGAAACTCCACAAATGCAGGGTTTTTTTAGACTTTACAAATTATTTTTCCATTATCGATTATCCACCATAACTCAAAAATATTTTGAGATAGGATTGGGTTGGTGGAATGTTTCATAATCCCCTTGGGCTCGTCTATTACCCATTTTGTTTGGCAGAATAGGTCGGATTCACCCTGTATATTTATTTATTCCCATGGTTTTTTAAGCATGTTATTGGTTTTTCTTAAAGCTTTATATACTATTACTAATATTAGTATTTTCTGTGTTTAAATTATAATTTTAATTTTTTAAGCATTTTTCATTGTTTATATGTGAATCCAAAGTATTGTAAATTTTTGGTCTAAAATAAATAAATTGCTTTTTTATTGTAGTTTTACATGGAAGAATGATTTGAAATTGGGTTCCATTAGGCCTGATGTTTCTTTCAATTTGTTATTTTAAACCAGTATATTTCTGGATAGAAAGAGTAATAGTCTATAAACATAAGTTTTACATGCATTGAATCTGTAGTAATTTATTTGGATATTTAATGAAAGATGTGTGTTACGTCTGATTATTTTTAAACTTATTATTGTGTTTATTTAGCATTTGAATATTGCAGTTATAATTCCCCCGCCCCATTCACAAATTCTATATTGAACAATGGACAGGATCCATGCATTGTAAATAGTTGTGAATTTTTTTGACGTAAATTTCTAATATTATAGTATTTTTTCTATTGTTGATAATTTCTATATGGTTTTTCCATTTCTAATCTGTACTAGATGTCATTTATTCCTAAGTGCTTGAAGGTTTCAGTCTTTTCTATTTAAGTGCTTTTCTATTAAGTGTGAAGTTCATCCATGCAATTTAAGGAGTGACATTTTATCTGAAATGTCAACGTCATTGCTTTGATGCTGGAATTTTATATATTTTGTTTTTGTGGCATTTAAATCAAGTTTATTTTTATAGAGCCAGTATTGAATTTGTTTCAAGTCGTCTTCTGTATATTGATTAACTATTTGATTATTTGAAGGCAATACAAAGCTGCTAGCTTTTATCAGCTTCAAACAATCTATGCTTCAAGTTATCATATTTCTTGGCCAATCTGCCACAGCACTTAAATTTTTAAAAGCATAATTCTGGAGGCTTGCGACTTTTAAACTAAAGAGATACCTATACGTTAGTTTTTGCTTTAAAAAAACAACCTTAAAAAATTGACTATGAAAATTTTAGTATTGCATTCAGATATAGAAGTAATAAAATAGCATTTCAACTGTTCAAAATTAGTTCTGAACATTAGCAATAATTTTCCAATCAATATTTGTTTTTAGAATACAAGAAAATGATGAGTACCCGAAAGTTGAATTTTATCCTGGAAAGGTGCTTATACGTAGAATAATTTTTTCCAACTGCAGCGCTTTCAGCAAATAAGTAAAAAACTATGGTACTGAAATAAATGCTTGCTTAAAATAAAGGAAGCAAAACACAGAGGGGGGGGTGTATAAAATTCCTTGTGTAAACATTTTAAAATAATCCTTTTGTTATTGCACTGATGTGTGTTCTGTTAACCCCAATTTTTTTCTTTCAATATCAGCTTTGGCTGCTATCATTGCTGTAAATGGTCCTCCATACTTATGCAAAACAGATGAAGTTGGAGAAATCTGTGTGAGCTCCTATGCTACAGCTTCTTCTTATTGGGGACTACAAGGCTTAACAAATACAATTTTCAAAGTAAATAAATATTTATTCTCATAATCTTGAGCTTCCCATGTCCATTGTTATCATTTTATATTGTCATATTATCTGTGCAATGATATGTTATTAAATTTTGTGATGATTATTAAATTTGTAGATGCAGCCTTTATATTCAGATGGAGAACCAATTAATGAACAGTCATGGATAAGAACAGGCTTGCTGGGATTTATTGGTCCAGTAAGTGTTTGCTTCAGTTGTAGTTAGGGTTCTTTTTTTCCTAGTTATTTTCTCTTTTTGATTTGTTTGAACGCTCTTGTCTTTTTTTTAGGGTGGACTTGTATTTGTCTGTGGTACACGTGATGGTTTAATGCAAGTTAGTGGTAGAAAACATAACACAGATGATATTATTGCAACAGTTTTAGCTGTTGAACCTATGAAATTTATTTATAGAGGAAGGTAAGCCTTTTTTTTCCCCCTTGACAAAAAAACTGTAAAATGTGTCACTCAGTTTTTTAAGTACCGTATATACTCGTGTATAAGCCGAGTTTTTTTGTGGAAAAATTCGTTCCTCAAGTGGGGGGGTCGGCTTATACTCGGGTCAGTTTATGATGAGAAAATTTTGACCCCACAATCAGTAGTCATTTTTATACCAGTGTTCGAGAAACCGGCATTATTGGTATGGGATATGTTCAAACCCCACGGAATCTATGTCAAATCCGAGGCAAAGAAATCAAAAACATCATTGGCTTTGATACCAGGTGGGCTAATGTCGACTGGAAAGCCTTATGTGCGCATCGACAAGTCTTTCTAAGATTATTTGAGGAATTTGTGGATCGAATGGATGGGTTCCGATGATAAAGAAACTACAAAAAAAAGTGGTTGCCTTGAAGAAACCTGACATTGGCCTAGTGTGCCAATGGACACATGAGGCGTGGAATTCTGTTTCCACTGAAATTATCATCAGATCGTTCAAAACGTGTTGCATCAGCAATGCGATGGACGGAACTGCAGATGATATCCTCTTTGAAAATGACAATGGCGATGACAGCCCAGATGAAGATAAAAACGAAGATGCCGGACCCCCGATGAGGATCTGATTACGATGAGCTTGGAGACTCAGAAGAAACGGATTAAAAGGTTTTAATCGTTTTTTATTGTAAATTTCCATAAACTATTAATTTTTCATGAAGTATGGATTTTTTGGGGTCGGCTTATACACGGGTTTTCAATTTATTCCGATTTTGGTGGTCCTGAAGTGGGGGGGTCGGCTTATACACGAGTATATACGGTATGTCCCCATATTTTGGTACATAATTCTGCTTGATTCTATTGATATAAATTTTATTGTTTGAATGGCATTGTCTTATGAACTACATTATCTTGCTCATATGATATGCAATCTGATGCTGATTCAATGCTACCATCCATTTTAAAGATTTTTGGCACTTTAACGAGTTTGTGTGTGTGTGCCATTATAGTGAATCACTGTCCAACTGTGTTTCAAGGACTTCTATTTCATAAATAAAGATGATTCTTATGAATTATCTCTGGGTCCCCAGTTGGTATTACTTTATGACTGATATACAATAAAAGCCCAGCATAATGAGTGTGGCGTATTACAAGAATCTCACTATAACAAGTGATTGTCAAAGAATTAATGATAATGTGTGTGATATAAAATAAAATATATTTTAGTTATTATAGCGAGTTAAAAATGATGAAACTTGTGTGACATCACCACAAAATTCTCCAAAAAATCCAGATTTTCCTCTCTTCCTTCAAGAATTTAATTGAAAGTACAGATTATTATCACTTGTCATTGCAAACATCACCTTGAGATACTTCTCACAAATGATGGATGCAGAAAGTCACATTTTTCTTACTGTCCCTCCTATTTTTGGGCTTTCTTACTATACACTCATGATGTGATGACCCTTCATCTATTGTCTCTTCCAGTGACTAAGGGACCGCAGCCACTGCCAGGGCTTATTTGACCAGAACTTACAGATTAAGTTTCAAAATGGCTGAGCAAACTATGCTAAAAACTTTCAGACTAGCAAAAAGCTAAAATGCAGCCAGGAATTCAGTAGTGATATAACAATTGTTTATTATACTTCGATAACAATAGATGGCAGCACTGAAAAATTAGACGCAGCACTAGATATGCACTCAGACTGTTAGGTACACACACTCATGCTTCTGGCACAACTGAAAAATTGAACCAGTAAGATTATAGGTTGCATTTGCTCGAATGTAACCTATGAGCTTTATTGGCTGGATTTTTCAAGTTTTATAAAAGGGATTTAATCAAACTTTTATAGTGTAATCCCGGCCTAAGTCATTACCCTAGTTATGTTGTCATTTTTCTTCAGCCCCATCCAGCTTTCATAGATAACAATGTTATTAAATACTCATTTGCTCACCACTAATTTCGGTTAACTTGTCATTATGGGAAGTTTGAGAGAGAAGAATAGCTGATTTCTATGTCTCCCTTTAAAGAAAGAGCTTGATTATTATAGCATTGCCATATGCTGTTATCATAAAAGCCTTATGTACCAAAATGTAGCAGATCAAGTTATGAATGTTACACTGAGGCAATTCATTTGCCAACTAAAAAAACTAAAGTTTTTAAAATGTTAGAGGACTGTTCAAGCTGGACGAAATTTCTGCATGGGGGCCCTCACTAATTTAGGGCTTCAAATTTAAACAAAATATCTTTGTTTTAAAACTAGACATATTTTTTCCTAGGTTGAGATTTTCTAGTGTCCACTTTGCCCTGCCCAGGACTCCCTCAAGTCAAAATTCGGCCTTGTGTTCGAGTTTACTTTGTATTTGTATCATGAATGACTGATGAAAAAGAGAGAGCATGTACCAGTGTATTTTACCATAAGTAAAGTAGTAAAAGCTTAAAAAAGATAAAAATCTTATTTTTTCTTTCATAATCTATAAATAGTTAATATTGTAATTTTAATTCATATTTTATTTCATTTTCTATTACTTACTTAAAATTATGCAATTTTCACAACATTGGACATTGAAACTCACTGCACTTTGCATAAGTTCTCACTCTCCTTAAGCTGTCATACATTCTCGGTGATGTAATTGATGACTTAACGAGGGTTGAGGTTTCACTGCACTGCAGTTTAGCATTAATTTAAGATCTTCATATATCAAGGCAACATTATAAATTTCTGTTTTGCTCAATTTAGTCTTTTCAACACTTGAATATTGATGTATACAATAGCCTTTTGTCATACCATGGTCATTTTGAGAACGCATTTGCTAATTGTAATTGGTCTAGGACCAGTTAATAGCTGAGAATTTTTCATTCATGTGTCTCACCTAGAGATTGGTGTGCTATCTATTTTTGAGGGATATTCGCAGTAGTTTGTGTAGCACCATCTCTATTTTCTGTTGTAGGTCTAAGTAGTACCTTTGTATTATAAAATATTCTGGCAAAGACTGAATGGGTTTTAAAGTAATGAGATTTTAAATATCATTTAAAGCATTTGGCAGATGAGCAAGACAATGTTGATGAGACCTAGGCATTTCACACACAATACAAAATGTGTGAATTCTAATTTGCTGCTATGCATTTGGATAGCTTCCTTTGCATTCACCACCTTCCTGTTCTCTCAAGAATTAGAAGGACTGTTTATACAAATAAAAAGGCCACAACAGACAAAATACCCAACGAGGTAGCTGGAAAAAGATTCCCATGAAAAATATATATGTTGAATACATATCTAAAGTATATCAAAAATACAGCAACGCAATAAGAGCAATAAAAAACCATTAATTATTATAAATATACTGCCCATAAAAGCATTATAGTTGTCTCATCTAAGTATGGATAGCTTCTCAATTTATCCCAATATGTTTAGTGTATTTCTTTTTAAACATATTAATTGTTGAAGCATTGTTGGAGTTTTGATATGATAAAATAAGTGCAACCAATGGCTCTTCCTTGGCAGGGATTTTTTTTGGAGGAAAGGAAGCTTTCATAGACTAGGTAATTTGAAACTTAATGATCAGCTGGTAGAAAACTGTGCCATTGAATAACTAGGATTTTATCAACAACCTTGTACAAACTAATATCATGCTTTAAATTTTCCCTTATCAATCAACCTGAATCTTCAAATAAAATGGTTCAATTATTGAGGTTTATTGATCTGTTGACTTTTTTTTTTATATGTATATATCACACACAAAAACCTCAAGTGTATTATTCTTTATTTTAAAGCTATTTGCTCCAAACTTTTTTTATATATGCAGATTATGACGAAGAATCTAATTAAATAATATGAAGCTTTTTTCTCCTGAAATATAAAAAAATGTCAAGAGCGGAAACATTATGCAAATTCTCAAAAAGTAGCACACCAACTTGATAAAAAACGAAGCATCACACAATGCACACAATGCCAAAGTTGGCACAATTGTGGGGTTTTTGCATTGTAATTGCTGTATAGAAGATTTGTATAAATCTCAATTTCAAATGTCAGAATCTTTTCTGGCACAGGAGTACAACAGAAATGGCAATAACATGACCACAGGTAATGATTACTTTCACATGGAGTCCCCGTCGAAGGGTTAGTACATCAATCTCTCGGCGAGATGTGTAAAAGAGGCAAAATGTCAAACTCCACCTATCACATTCAGCAATAAACTGTAGGTCCTGGTCTAGATTTGATCCAATGTATTCTCAATATACCTATGATATGATAAAATAAAAAATGGATGCATTGTTAAATAGCTTACCTTAAAGCTTCCCCCATATTGTCACCTTATAATGAAAATCTCGTACATAAGAAATTCCCAATTTTACAGGAAGAACCAAAAAAGGATGGGATGTCATATTGAACAACACACACATGGGGTACCGACACTGCACTCAGATTTTACCCAATCAACTCATATGATGTGACATTCACATCCTTTTGTAACTGGGCCTTTAATTCTATTGACATGAACGTTACACACCATATATAAAGTTGTATATCTTCATGTGCCTTCTCAGATAGCTAACATGAAAGGATGTGAACACCACGTCATATGAATTGATTGGGTTAATAACTTAAAAAGTATCACACGTTCAGAAAATTCTCAATTTTTATGTAAAGAAAATTATCACAGTCCTGTGTGTGTGTGTATGATAGTTTAGTTTTTTTAAACCAGAATTAAAATTAAAAAAATATATTCTTTACAGAGTTTTAAAATTTCATTTTTTTATTCTTGGTGAAAGAAAAACTATTGATTTTTATTTGAAAATAATGAATTGAAGAAGCAAACTTCTTTCATCAAGGTTAGATAACAATTAGAAATCTTTGTCACATCTTTCTAAACCAACAGCTGAGACTGTTGGTCAAGCTTTCTCATCCCCAACTGGGCTGACTGTGAAGGCACACAAGCTGTAAAGGCACACAAGCTTTTCCCATATTAGAGTTATGTTCTGTCAAAAAACCACCAATAAGTTACCATTGAACTTATCATACGAAGAATTTCCAATTTTTATGAAATATTTAAGATGGCTTTCACAAAAGTGACCTCTTAAGAGGAGTTGGAAGACACATTATCAGGAGTTTGATAACATTGGCACACCATACATGGTATTGAGATTTACCAAAAAATGGCCTGGTAAACTGATTGGCATGTTATCTGAGTGAACCGCTAACAAGGTTTGCCTGTATATCACATAAGATCAACGAGTGGGGATCCCTCATGGCTAGATTCATAATGTGTTGAAGCCTTTTAGGAATTCATGGTTTTCTTTTTTATTTGTCTTGGTTTCTGCTTTATTGTATCAGTCTCAGACAAATGTTACTATTGCTCCACAGGTGAATGCTTCACTAATATCATAATCATTTTTTGTTTGTAAAATAAAACAAAGACTTCGTATTTCACTGTAAAAACTTACGCATATTAATTTTTTCACATGCATTTTAGAAATAAAAAATGTATTAATAAGTTTTATTTTCAGGATAGCAGTGTTTTCAGTAAAAGTTTTGAGAGATGAAAGAATATGTGTCATTGCTGAGCAACGGCCAGATTGTGCAGAAGAAGAAGTATGTTTTTTTTAAATGAATGAACAAATAACGCAATAGACAAAACAAACACATTTAAACGAATTGAGTAATTTGATTTTTGTTTCATTTCACTTTGTTATGTATTTGAAATAATTAATATTTTTGTTAGATGATTCCACACACTTCTGCATATTTTTGTATTTATGTTTAGAATTTTGATTAAATTTGTCATTAGCAACTGTGTATATGCATAAATTTTAAACAAATAAACTCAACTTCATAGAAAATCCACATACAAATTTTACAAGGAGGTCACATCATTTTTTTGATGCTGTAAGTAGTCAAAATTTGATTAGTTAAAAATGCAGGGGCAGTAAAAACTTATTGAGTTTGAATAATCAAAATTTTCTGATTTCCAAGAGGGAAATATATATATTTTTTTAAATCCAGCATCATTTAATAATTCAGTTTCAGTAAAAATGTTAAAACTACAGGAGATAAAGAAATTGATGAAACATCAATCCTTTTATTGAAATGTTACTGTATTTCATCCAATATTATTGAAATTATTGCAGCAAAGCAGTTTAAATTTCTGGAAAGGTATTAAATCATTGAAAGAATCCCCAAAGCAGAATGCTTTGCATTGTTCTACAATGAGCCCGCGGCTGACTGAAAATGTTCTGGGGGGGGGGGGGGAAACTCCCATAATAGTGTTTTCTACACCTTTCTTAAAATTCTTCTGGATTGTTATGTGATGTACATCACAGATTTTGGAATATTCTGCTTTGGGGGATAGAATATTGGAAAAGAGATGCTATATTTTCACACAACTACGAACTCTTACTCTTAAGGTTTAGATTTCTCTCTCTCTCTCTTTTAATTCTGTTCAATAATGATATGCCATTACATAGGGAAGGGGGAAATCCATTCAGGGATCATCAATGGATTCATACTAATAAACACAAATTTTTTGATAAATAGCATGACATATTCTAGGATGAAAATACAGAAGGGAGGAGAAAGAAATCAAATGAATCGTTAGCAAAAATAAAGTGTGTTTCATATGACAATACCTGCAACAAAAAATTTGCAAACATCATATCTACTCTCCTTATTGGAGAGAGTTTTTTTTGTGTTCATCTCAAACCAGAGACCTTTGAGCTGAGAAAAAAATTTTAAAACTAAAAAAGCAAAGTTCTCTTTCTCTCTGGGCTGTGTGGAAATTTTGACTAGATCTGATTTTCAACTCATTAAAATTTAACTCATCAGAAATTCACTGTATATAGCTGTTACTTCTTCAGGGTTTGCACGATGCTTAAAAACTCCTTAAAAAGTCATTAATTTTCATTTCCTTTTTAAGGCCACTTAAAAACTCCTTAAAATCCTTCCAGCTGTTTCTAAAAAAAAGTCGACTTTTCCCCCCACCCTGGAATATTTTCTGCTAAGGTTGGAAGGAATTTCTGCTAAGGAATGGTTGATGATGAGTAGTATTCGATGCTGAAAGAAAGTCCCTGAAAAAAAGAAGGAAAAAGAAAACAATGCGTGTCAAGGGGGGGGGGGATTTCATTATAGGGGTTTCAAGACTACCCTGTAGTGGGTGGGAACAGCTCTGCCGACGACCAGCGCAGCTAAGAGATAACAGCACCTGATTGGTCAGACTACAGTGGCCACACCCGCTTCTGATATGCTGAGAAAAACGGGAAAAGATTGTTGTACTGTCGAAAAATTGGCAATGAAATTGTAATAAAGAAGTTAGTTGTGATTCTGCCAGAAAATGATGTTATTATCAGTGGTGGGAACTCTGCGCCAAAATTAATATCTTGCTCCTATAGTGTGTTTTCATATTTTTCTGCGTCAAATAGCGCGTTTTAATTTTTTTTTTTTTTGCATACTTGGAAACTCCACGAAATACTTTTATACCTGCCTTGTATGAACCTTAGACCAGGATTACACTATAAAAGTTTGATAAAATTCCTTTTATAAAATTTGAAAAATCCAACCAATAAAGCTCATAAATTACATTTGTGCAAATGCAATCGATAATCTTATTGGTTGAATTTTTCAAATTTTAAAAAAGCTCTTTTAAAAAATTTTAATAGTGTAATCCCGGCCTTAGAGGAGAAAGAGAAATACTTATATTTCTCCTCTATAATATGTACAATGACGTGCTCAGTGCACTAAATTCCCAGATTTTTGGAAAAGGGCACAAAAAAGTTTCGTTTTTGCATGCCAAGAGAAATGATTCTTTCCCAGGGAGCGTGTTTTAATCCTTCGTACTTCAGTACCACCCCTTCCTCCCATCTTCCATAGTCGCACTTAAAATTATTGGAGAAAATAATTTTGAAGAGTAATTTCACTCCTCTCCAAAATTTTAAGGGGAGGTATTTAAAAAAAATTTATTATTATTAAAATTTTTTATTTTTTTAAGCGGTATTTTATCTTATGAAAAAAAAGTTACTCAATTTGAAAGAGTATTTTCAGTCCTCTACAAAATTTGGAGGATTGAAATTGAATTTAAATGTGTATTGGATTTTCCTGGCAAGTTCCTGCTCTCGATTTTGTCCTCAAAAATCGGATTGTAGTAACTGTAGCTCCTTATTCAAATTATCAGTCCCGCATCGGGCTTTTCACCATGAAACCCTGATCATATCCTTAACCTTACAGCTGAAGATGGTTTACTCTAGTCCAGTGTTTCTCAACAACCGACTGCGGTTTCCATTTTAAAAAAAATAAAAAAGTTGCCACTGCTAGCAGCAGAAATAAGTATGGTCAATCGTCATTGCATCAAATCTCGATGTTTTGTGGGAAAAAAATTCATTTCATGAATAAGTGCTAGTCTGCCGAATTATGAGAGTTAATTTGTAAATTTCGCCAAATAACGAGTGGTAAATCGCCAAACATCGTGTTGAATGTTCTGAAATTTGCTCTCATTTTGCAACAATTTCTTTCTGAGTATAACTGAAAAACAAGAAGGAAAATTGAAAAACTTAATTTTAAAGAATTTGTATGTGTTGATCCACTTTGAGTGAGAGGTGAATAAAGAGTTGCTGCAAATATAATTTTGTAAGAAAAATCTTTGTCAGCTGTGGTTTTTGTTTTGAATAAGTGGGGGAGGGGGAATGAATATCACTTTTAGAATTTTTACAATTTATATGTGATGCTGTTATGAGTTATATTTTTGACCGAAACTTGAAAGGAAGAGGGAAAATTTGTTTGGCAAATTAAAAATTAATTTGCATATGTGCCCCTCCCCTTTTTTGCTGTAAAAGTTATGAAGTTTGCCATGACTCCTTAAAAACTGCCTGAAACTCCTTAAAAAGTCTTTAAAAACTCCTTAATTTTTATTTAGGAAATTTTGTATGAACCCTGTTCTTTTGAACTGATCACAACCTTGGTCTAATGCCATTGTAGGCAGTTTACCACCATAAATACAGGTTAATTTGACCCACTTTTATAAAACTTTTTTGTTTAATCTTATGGTAGAAAACAACAAATAATAAATAATGAGATTTAAGGTAAATTTTAGATAGTTCAAACTTTTCTCTAAAAGACTGATGTAACAAATCCACTGGCTATAATGTATTGGGCATTTTGCCTGTTGTGGCGTTGTATTTGTATTTGTATTTTTATGAAAATTATTTTCTTTTTTTTTTGGGCCAAAAGTTTGCCCATAAGTTGGGGCAACTTTGTCCCACATCAAATATTCCTATTTTAAAACACTAAAACATGCTTGAACCTACTGGTTTTTAAGAAAAAGTACTCTCACATATCAATAAAAAAATACACTTTATTTATTCTTAGTTTGCACTGGTACTTCTTTGTCAAAAAAAAGAAATGTTTACAAATCAATGAAGAAAAAATACTAAATATCAGTCTGATTAGAAGTCTTGCATAGGTATGTGTGGTACCTATGAGTATAATCTTTGTATCAGTCTTTCATAAGTGCAAAAACAATTCTCAATTCTTGTCTATAAATACTGTTTACCATTTTACCGCATTTCATGAGTAAGTGCCAGAATTGTGTATGGGATCTAACAGTCTGCGTGAGTATTTAGTGTTGTGTGGGAAGTTAATGCTGCCATCTATACTTCAAATCATGAGTTGAGTGTAATGATAAAATATTTGTATGATTGTTGAGTCTGTTGATCTCTGTAACAAGACTTTTTAATGGGGAAATCAGCTTGCATTTGCACCTTGGAATTCAAAAACCATAGAAAATCAATTTCAGTAGACCACCATTGTGCCAGATATGGGGATCAAACCCTGGACCTAGACAATGGGAGTCTATTATGATAGAGAGAAACGATGTCACTCTCCGCTTTTGATACGGAGTACGAAAGCCTGGATAACCAAGCGGAGATCGAGATGTTGTTTGGAAAGAAAATTCACATTCCTCTGTGGGGAATCGAACCACCAATCTCTCACTGTCCGGGCAAGTGTTCTAACCATTGAACTACAGAGGACAGACATTTTCAATCCTTAGAGCATATGTATGAATGCTGAACGGGACTGCGTACGGACAGCCTCCAAGCTCAGCTAATAGCCTTTACGACGTTAGTCCCCAGATGACGACATATAGAGAGAAACGATGTCACTCTCCGCTTTTCATAGTGAAAGCTCGGTGGTTCGATTCCCCACAGAGGAATGTGAATCTTCTTTCCGAACAACATCTCGATCTCCGCTTGGTTATCCTGGCTTTCGTACTTCGTCTATTATGATGCCCAATTTGAAAGTGTTACTCACATGAATCTTCTGTTATCTCAACATGTTGTGGATGAGACATGGAAAGGCATATTTCATTTGCTAATTTTTGAAAACAGGAGTCTTGAAAAGGTGTTTTTAATCTCTCAATAGCAGTAAATGTTAATTGCTGTTTTTTTTATTTTCACTTGATGAAAACAGATATGCATTAAATTGCTCATTGTTTGTGCAAACCATTGTTATATGAGCAATAATCACTCTATTTTTGGATGATTTTATTGTAATGTAAGGGCTTTATGTGTCGATGTATCACTAGTGTAGGAAGTTTGAGTACTGGCACTTAAATTAAAATAGTGATTTTTCTACAGATAGCTCAAATCTGACTCCACAATGATTGTTTTGATTCCAGATAATAACTAAATATAAAGTTTATTAATTTGAAGAAACACACAGTGCATTACACATATACCAAACGAGAATACATGGACACAGATAATGTACTGTTCAAATTTATCACTCCCAATTCAAAACTTCATAAGGTCCTTGGTAAGGCTGCTGTAGTGAACGCCTTACAGGGCCAACCCTCATAAAAACGCGTGTGGATTTGGCCAAGTCCTTGTGCACAAAAATGTTTTTTGAGGAATGATTCGACAAAGGCGAAGGACGAAGCTTTGACATAGATATACGCAAGTTTGTGACATAATCAGATTCTGAGATGTGTTTACCGGAATCTTTGAAGACGTCTCTATATAACGTCAGAGATGCTCTGTAGACCACGTCCGCCGGCATAGCCCCAAAATCAGGTTTGAAGAAATGTTCTTCAAAGTTCGTGCAACTCTGAAGAAGGCAGAGGAGGTTGAGACACCTGATAAACGACAGCATTGAAACCTGAAGCTTTTAATCTACGATCAACTATCTGAGCTAAAGAATCAAGAGGATCCCAGCAAATCGACAAAATTTGTTGACACTGACAGGTAATCTTTGCTGCCACAACGTGCTCAAAACATCATCACTGATTATGCTATTTGACAAGTTTTGCATTTCCCAAAGTAGTTGGGATGATTTTTTTGTCGCCTAGTTTGCACTCATGAAAAAGAGATTTCAAGCGAGCAATTTCAGATTGAGCAAATCGGGAAAGAATGTGTTTCTTTAGAGTCTCATATAAATCTTGTGTGGGAGGATGACGTACTAAATCACTCATGTAAGACAAGATTTTTGTGTCGAGCACGGAAATCACAGAATGAAACTTCGTCTTATCCATGTTAATGCCTGCCATGATAAACTGGGATTCCACTTGAAGGAACCATAAAGCAATGTCGCTTCCTAAAATGGAGGCGCACGAAATGAAACATGTGAGACTTGTTTCAATTCAAACTCCTGAAGGGAAAGTTCATTCTGATTGGCAGTTGTTAGGGTATTTGCCATAACGTAAGAATGAAGTTGCCAATAGTCTTACTAAAGAGAGAAATTATTCACTCACCATGAAACTGAAATTAAATCCAAGTTGCAGAGAGATATTCATGATCCGTTGTAAACGTACAAGGCGGAACTGCAGAAGGTTGTATCCAATTGTCCAGAAGTATCTGATATGAAAGTGCCAGATAATGATAAATATAAAATTTATTAATTTGAAGAAACACACAGTACGCTACACATATACGAAACAAGAATACATGGACACAGATAATGACATCTTGACTCTGCAAGAAACGAAAGCCTTCTCTCTCGAAAGAGAGGTAAAGAAAAGGCTAGCTCATGAAAACGATGTGTTGGCAGATTTATTATATTGGAATGCCAACACCTACTCTCACACACTCTTGCCGAGCAACCACCACATATGCATGTTTTATTCAGTTTCATACAATGAATTGAAAATATATTGATTCATCCATCTAAAAAATAGGGTAAAAAGATTTTTGCTGATGTGTTATTAGATGTATCAAATAATGTGTTGAGACCGCTGATGAAAATTGAAAAAAAATTGTTCAGGTATAGTGATAGCATGTGTGTGACGTTTTATCATCATAAAAAATGTACTACATGCGATATATCCATAAATTTGGCTTTTTAATTCATAAGAGAGAATGTTTTGATATTTACCATGCTACCAGATATTCCAAGCATCATTGGTAATTTTACCAACCAATTTTTAATACAATATCTATATTGCTTAAATATAAATAAATATATATATATATATTATTTTTGAATGAAAAAAAAATACATAAATGCATTCTTGAAAACATAGGGAATAGAGCTGCTATTTGTTTGGCGACATACCATCCACAATGTGCAAATGTTATTCGTATGAAAAATTATGATAAATAATCATAAAAAAATAGTTTTAACAAATTTATTATTCGGATTTTCCCCTATTGTTTTATAAGTTTTGTATCAACTCTTTATTTGTTGACTGCAATAAATGTAGAAAAGATGTGATACTTAGAATTACAGTTAGTAAATATTGAAAGTTTCACTTTTTTTTCTTCATTTGAATCATTATATCATTGGAAAATGCAACAGTGCCTGATGATAACCAATGACATATTTGAAATGAACTTCTCTGAGTTACTCAAAAATGACGAGAAACACCAATCAATATATTTTTCTTTTCGATATTAAGCATTTTATTTTCCTCTAGTAGCTGGCAGTAACCATTACATGAGAGATACTTATGCTCATGTAAACAAAAACTAACAATTTTTGTTTCACTTCAAAGTTTAAAAGTGTAATAATTTATTTTTTTGCAATCATACATTTTTTCACTGTTATATTTATTATTGTAATTATTACTTTTTCTGTCATAATTTTTGGTTTTTTTTTAAATTTTTAGTTAAAATTTTTTGAATATTAAAATTGTCAAAAAATTATTTTTATTTTCTCTGCACATATTTCATGTTAACTATCCAATGGTAGAAAATTTGTAAAAAAAATCATTGCATAGTTAATTCAGGATTCAAGTGTGCAGTGTTCTTTCCAGAAAGTTTTTGCACCTAAGTATGAACTTGTGCATGAAGCATGATGTAAAAATTTCAGCCGGTGTTATGGAATCTTGACCTTGCAGTTAACTTTAATTGTCAAGTGCTCCGCCTACTGAAATGGCTCTGGGGTATGGAAGCTAATGATATGAATGTATAATCAGAGATTAGTATCTGAGTAGAATTTTCATCACCTCTTGTGATTATAGTAGTGATTGTGTGAGTTTTTTAGTGAATATACTAGAATAATAGTTTAGAGACAGCTTGCATATCTCTTGTTGAATGAGTTTGCTAGTTTTTAGGTCGTATTCCATAAAATATTCAGTGGAAAAATTAAATTCTAACTTATTCTCTCATAAAAATTTTTTTTAACATGTTTCCAATGTTGTGTTTTATAGAGCTTTCAATGGATGAGCAGAGTGCTTCAAGCTGTAGATAGTATTCATCAAGTTGGAATATATTGTCTTGCACTAGTGTCGCCAAATTGTCTTCCCAAGGTAAATATAATATAGGCTTTCATAGTAAATAAATCGAGAACTAAGGGGGGGTCAAAAGAGATAAAAATGGCATTTATGATGTTTCATAGTTGTGGTAGCCATCTTCACTGAGACATATATTGATGTGGTCATTTTGTCTTTTCTGCAGTTGTCAAAAAATGAAATTTTTAATTAATTTAAAATAAAAATTTCTACTGAATGTCTACAGCAGGGGCACTCAACTTTTTGGAGGATGCTGGCTGTTTCAGTAATTTGGGAACCTGTCGTGGGCCACTTGCTTTGTTTGATAAACCATTGCAGGCTGCATTCAAATGAAATGTTTTGTGACTTTGAATGTTTTTTGTTTTATATTGCATTGTGAAAATTTCTGGAACAAAAACCAATAGAATTTTTTTACAAAACACTCTCTCTGCTAGATGACGGTGCAATTTTAACTGTAGGCCTGTTCGAACCCATAGTCAAAGTTATATATACAGTGGAAGAGCTCCACTAATTAACCACAAGCACTCTAAAAAAAGCCAAAGGATACTAATCAATCAATTAGTGTGAACAATGATTTAGTTTATTTTTATCAAAATGGGTGAAATTCGAGGTCACGGGTCACATCAGAGGGCCACATTTAGCCATGGGGTGAACATGTATGTGCTACAGCGCCTTAGCCTGAAACATATTTATTGTGACTAAAACTTGTTGTTTTATGATAATAAAAATAGCACCTTTCTGTTGTAATAAAACTGCATTATGTTAAACATGCGAAAATCATCTTGGTCGCATGTGACTAATGATGAATTTTTTGTCAAATGGCATTAGTCACTAATGGCTGACAATCAGAAACTTGCTCTTCAGTTTTAACATAAACATTTTAACATAAAAATTTACAAAAGATGGTTGGAGAATTTACCATGTTAATAAGTATCTACGTATGCACATACTTAAATAATAAAAATGTAAGGCTCCCACTTGTCCTACTTTTCTTACTTTTCAGTAAAATGCCCTTTTTTGGTCCTAGTTTCTTGGTTTTGTCCTACTTTTCCTACCAAATCCTATCAACAATATTTGTGTAACTGATTTTAATTAAGGAGGGAATCACAGATATATTGCCAAATATGACAAATGTTGTAGATTGCAATTAATCATTCTGCCAAAGCAGAAATTGAATTCTTTTAAGGTTATTTGGGAGGGGGTTATGTGGCCCCATTTATTTTATTAATTTTTCATTTGCTTAAGCTTGAGAGTTCAACAAGTAGAGTAGTCATTAAAAATTTCTGTCTGGATTGAAAAAGTAATTTTGAATTTACTACTTCATGGTCTTCGACAGTAACCAACATTCATCGTTCAAAATTTGGTCCACATTTTGTGTATAGGTGAAACAACAGTTTGCATTACAAAGCAGCTGGATACATAGGCCTATTTTAGGTATGCAGCATTCAATTGTCTTCTGTATTTTTATGACATGCAGAGGCATGAACAATATTTACAATGCTCAGCAAAGAGCTAGAAATGAAAATGCTTCATTTGTCAAAAACGATTACAATGGCCAATGAACAGTAAAATGTGAACAAATCCCTTTAAAAAAAAAGGATGGATGATGCAGTAAAATCATCCAGTTCACCTTGGCTTATTTAGATTGGACCTTGTAATTTACACATTTTGCACTTAACATATTTTGGAAGTGATCTTGAAAGAGCACCATTTTTGAAAAACTTATGTCTTCATAATTTGTTGTGCATTGTCAAAGAGAGTTGACAGGATAAACTGTGAAAGAAATTGATATTGTGAGGAGAGACAGAAAAGAATTATCTGTTGTTGCTAGTACCCTGTTTAGAATGGTTTCTGTCAGTTTGTTTTGGCTCGAGTCAATCTTACAGGATACTGAAATGGTGCTTTGGGGGGGAAAAAAAATGTTTTTTGGGATTTTTTAAATTATTCTATGGTTATGTTGTCTTGGAGGGTACCCTCCCCGTCCTATTTTTTCCTTTTCTAAATTTTTTGAGTGGGAGCCCTGAAAATTAGTTAATTTTTTTTATTGATTCTATATAAATTCTCGCTTTTCCCATATTTATACAAATACAAAGCCACAACAGGTAAAATGTCCAACGAGGTGGCTGAGAAAAAAATATCCATAACAAATATGGATGGCACATATTTCTAAAATACAGCAACCCAATTAAAAATGCAATATGTTTATCATATTTATTTTTAAATGTGCCAGTTGTGTTAGAATTTATTACCCCCGGGGGTAATTTATTCCATTTATTCACAACCCTATTAGAGAAAAGCTCCCAGCGCCACCACAATCTGAGGTTGTCCCTTACGAATCTATACTGGTGTCCCTTTGTCAAAGCAGTTGATTAACAATGTATTAATAATTCATGGTCCATCCTGTCATCCCATTCAAAATTTTAAACATTTCAATCATATCTCCCAGACACCTGCATTCTTCCGATGTAAACATATTCAAAAAATGAAGTCTCGTTTCATAACTCAAGCCCCATGTGCCAACAAGGACACACACTTCCCTGCACCCTCTCAACCAAGTCTATGTCCCTCTGTGGGTATGTTGCCCAAAACCTTACATCATACTCCAGTCTGGGAGGAACTAAGCCTTGGAAAAGTGGAAGAATGACTTTAAGAGAACTTCGAAGAGATCTTTTTGAAAATAAAACCTCAAACATTCTGTTCATTTTTTTGACCACTGCTGCACAATGTTCAGGAAACCTGAGCCACTCGCTAATGACAATTCCCAAATCGGTGACCATAGTTGCATCCAGGATAGTGACACCATTCAACTCATAAGTGAAATGTGGGTTGTTCGAACCAAAATAAGCTACCATACACTTGTCAACGCTAAACATCATACTCCCTTCATTCGCCCATCTTGCAATCCTGTTTAAGTTAGTCTGGGGCAACTTCCTATTGCTTTGATTCCTGACAACTCCGATTTACTTCACTTTATCTGGGAATTTGCTAACAATCTCATCGATACCCTGATCGAGTTTATCAATGAAAAGTGAAAAGGTCAAGTATTTATTATCATCTAACCACAGATGCCATTGACGTACTATAACACATCAAATACCCAGAATTTCGGAAAAGGGCGCATAAAAATTTTGGTAACGCATCCATGTTCTTTCCTAGTTCTAAGAAGAAAACGGTAGAGAGAAAAACCGCCCCAAATTTTTTCCCCTTTCTTCTTTTTACCATGTATCATGATCACACAACCTTGAAAAAGTGGTTTTACTACATCGTACACTATACTGTATTGATATACTCGGGTTCTTGATGAATAAGATGAGGGATATCTATAGTTGCTTCCTTGAATGAGGGGCCGTGTACTTGTCGAATTTTGGAGTTTTTATTCCCCTGCAGATTTTCTCCTTTGCAGTCATATACCGGAAACTACGTTACTTTTGCGGCTATATGCTGGCATCCAAAGATAGCGTCTATATAGTGTAAATTTGCCTTGTTCCTACAATATTGCAAATGCACATTTTTTTAAAAATCATTACGGATCGGAACACTCATTCAAATAGTAAAACTTTCCCGAGATTGTTGGAAAAAAACCGAATCTGTAAAAACTCGACCTTGAATATCCACAGTTTTGTCATCTAGTTGCTATGTGGTAGTCACCATTTCGCATCGCAAAAATCACGGGTATGTATACATAATCGGCTTTTGGAGGGGCACAAGAATCTAATTCTTCACAGAAAGTTTGGGTTATTAACACTGGAAAAGAATTTTAAATTAACAGAAAATATATAAAAAATTATTTTATTCCAATATTTTAATTCTCTTTATAGAGAATATTTAATTTTTGATCTTTGGGGGAAGGGGTGGGGAGGGAAGAGGCCCCTTATAACCTACCCCCAAATTTTGCTTTTGGTGAAAGTCAAAGTTTGGAACCCGCGATTGCGCAATGGTAATCAGCTAAAAATGTGATTTTCTATTAGGTTTTCAAAATTTTAGTTGGCTATTCCTTTGAAAAAAACTTCTGGTTGCCACGGCGATCACACAGACCTACAACACAAATATGCATACATTAAACTTCAAATGCACGCATTACCAGTTTGGAGGATAGATGCAGGGCTGCAACTGGGAGGGTGGACTAGTGTCCTGTGCTCTGGACTAGAGGGGGCACCAAATTCACCCTTTATAACTGCTTCTTCTACATTACATGGGTGTGCCAAAATGTGTGCTTGCCCCATTTGAGAAAGTATCTAGTTGCGGCACTAGATAGATGGCACCACCTACTGAACACAAAACACGCCAAATGCTGGACACACATAAGCACACTGGTAAGTTTCTCCAACGCAAATCTGACATAGCTTCCGTATTCACGTATGAAAATATGTGGCAGTTAAATAGCGACAGATCAGAATGGTGAACCATTAGGAAAGGAAAATAAAATCATTTTACCAGAAAAGCCAAAGTATGAATAGGGAATCAGAAGATAAGTGTCTGGAGAGAGAGAGAATCTAATTTGCTTTAAATTTGATGAGAAGATATTGAAAGTGCTAAGATTTTTTTTAACGAAATTTAAAATCAATCAGAAGGGAATCTATAGATTGATTTATTAGTAAATATATAAATGTGTGCCTCCAACTGTTAATTTAAGTGGATCCTGCTTATAATGTTTTTCAAAAAAAATTCATTAAAAACATAAATAGGAAATCTTAATGAGAATTACTTATTGTTAGGATCACGAAAATAAGTTGTACCAAGTGGAAAAATCTTCTAAATGGTAAAAACATTATAAGCAGGATCAACTGTATGTATTTTTTTACATTTATTACATGTGCGGAATTCCATACGTTAAATTCTCAGTGCTAATGAGCTTCTTTGCAAGCTTTTCCTACTAATAGACAATGAAAGTAAATGAACCTTTGGATAGAACATGTTTTTAGAAATGAAAAAAAAAAAAATTAATAAATGTGATTATCACGTATTCCCAAGGGATCAGCATGATCCGTCAAAAGAATTTGTTACTGTTAGTAAACATCCATGCCCGAACTGGGATTCGAACCCAGACCTGCCCTGCACAGTGAGAGGCTAGCTCCCTAACCATTCGACTGCTAGGCGGCTTAAATATGAATCATACTTGATTCACGGATACCTTTTCTTCTCCTACCAGAACATGACCCGCCGCTCAGTCTCAACAAAGACATATAAGCAGGTGATCAAAGACCTGGGGCATGCTGAAAAAAATATAGCAGTGAATTACAACCAGGGGGTAACTATGATTGCCGGCGGCATTTGCACAGACCATAGCAGTGATCCAATCTTTTTGGACCTTAAAACCTGGGGCTGTTTTTTCAAAAAGTGATACCAATGTCTTTTGTGGCAAAGCTTTCCAACTGAGCCCAGTTTCATCACAATTGTACACGTGCTCCCTAATGAGGTTCAGTTTAGATATTTTAAATTTAGTTGTTTCTTTTTTGAAATCAGCAATGACTGTGCTATTTGCACTAAGTTTTTCTCCAGTAGTGTCTTGTTGTTAAATGCAGTGACAAAACTTAAACTTATTAAGCCATCCTATGCTTGCTTTAAAATTTGGACCTCCTTCTAGTTTCTTATTCATTTCAACTGCCTGGCCATTATTATGGGACCTGAAAGTAGGATCCCTTGACTCCTGGCTTGAATTAACCATTGGTACATTGCATACAGACCAGCATCCAGCTGGTCAAATTTTCCCGGTTTCATTGTTTTACGAATCTTAACATCTCCATTGGTGCTTTTCATTTTTGGCACATGTTCAATCTTTTCAGCATCGCGTTTGATATTATTGACTGTTGTTCTTCCAACACTGTAAATCTAAGCAATACTAGTGGCAGTTACACCTTTGTTCAAACATTTGATGATTCCAAGTTTCTGGTTAAAACCTACACATTTCTGCTTTTCAGCCATTTTAAAACAATTTTACGAAACAACAAAATCAAAGAGATTGGGCCTTACTTTTTTAGGCCTGCATATAAACTTAGGCCTACCAAAGTTAATCAGGGCACTGTGAAACAAACATTCATTCAAACACACAGGTTATTCTGTCATGACTGAGACCAGTATGCAACACAATAGCAACTGGGTAGTGATGGGTTTGTGGCACTCCAAATCAAGCTCAACTCCTCTGCCACAGACGATTAGTTACTTCTGCCATCATATAGTAGTGACTTCCAGCTTTGTACAGTAGGGTGTAAAAGAAGTCTGTGGACAATTTTAAAGATGTCTGTTTGTTTGTTGATACTCATACATTTTTTTAGACGATTACAGGTAACAAAAACTGACATCAGTGCCGTCTTATCACGTGGGCCCATCCAGGCATGACCCAGGCCTCATAAAAATTAGATATAATTGAAATTTTTGAGGAGTATGCATGTAAATATCTGGACTGGAAGTCCAGTGGTTAGGGAGCTAGGTTCTGACAGTGCAGGTCTGGGTTCGAATCCCGGATTGGGCATGGATGTTTACTAACAAATTCCCTGGATGGATCGTAACGATGTCTTGGGAATACGTGCTGATCACATTATTATAAAAAATATATGTCTGGTAGAACCTCAGAAAAATCACTTGGTCCAGGTGTCTATGGTGCTCTTAAGACAGGCCTGACTGACAGTTAAATGAGTGATAGTTAATTGAAGTTTTACTGTAATTTCTCTGAAATTTTGTGCAACATGCAGAGGCACTGACATTAGAAAAATATTGGGGGGGGGGGGGACTGTGCTTGAGTTACCAGACATTTGGTATATGCAGGATACAGGATTTAACAATGTGCATAGTGGGAGGAAACATATTATTGCATATTCATGAATATTGAGCCCCTGTGAGCCTCTGTCTTCTAGAGGAGATGGCAACACGTTTCATTAGAACATTATGTTAAATCTTTTTGATTTGAAATTACATAATGCATCAATGATCACTTGGAAACATATTTAACATACATATGTATATATATTTTTTTAAATTAAGACTCCTCTTGGCGGAATTCACCTGTCTGAAACAAAACGCAGATTTCTTGAAGGTAGTTTGCACCCAGCCAATGTCTTGATGTGCCCTCATACATGTGTAACGAACTTACCGAAACCCAGAGAAATTCATCCTGGTATGAATTTTGTTTTTTTCTTTCTTTTTAATATAATTTTAGTGTTGCTCAAGGTTGTGAGCAAAAGTTTCGTTTGATAATAAAATGTAAATTTTTACTCCATGATTCTTTGCAAGTACTCTTTCAACACAGGAGCTTCTGGTCGTCAGTTTCATTGTTTCTCTTGCACACATGATCCTGAGTTGCTTTAGTCTAAAATATTAATAAATAAATGCCATAAGGGTGGTTGATATATGGAGCCAGACTGAACTGGTGGTCCGGATTGTACTTATAAAATGTTGCTTGGGTGTTGTTATTGATAAGGGAACATAATGTAACATAAAAAATAGCATAAATGCAGGCAGCACCCCAGTCTTATTTATTAAATCTCTTATTAAATCTTGTAGAAAATTAGAAGAAATATTTATGAAATATATTTTTTTTTGGGAAGAACATAAATATCTTGATTTTCATACAGGAAAGCTAATTCATGAAAAACCAATAGACCAAAGTATATTTGTTGGATAATGTTTTAAACAATAACACAACTAATTTGAAATCAACTAATTTAGTAATATCAAACATCAGAATTTGAAGCTAGCAAAATATTTGAAGCAATTTTATTGATATATTTTTGTTTAATTACTACATATAATTAATTTTCAAAATTCAATGAAAAATGTAATGCCTTTTTCGTACGATTTATTGGAAAATATCATTAAAAAAAAAGGTTAGTTGATGTGTGTGCAATTAACTACAATGGAACCTCTATTATTCAGGCTAATGGTGGGGAAGTTGAACACAGATAATCAAAAAATATGGTTAAACCACCAGGACTGAAAAAAATTATTTATATACTTTACCTGTTTAAAATGACTATTTATTGTATATATTCATATTATCCAAAAACAGATAATCGAAACACACAGTTAACACTAGAACCGCGGAGTGGGTCAATTTGACCCAAATCGAACTTCGTTTTCATTTATCTTGAAAACTTAGGCGCAGATGTTGAAAAAATTTCGTGACTTTTCATGATATCATATGAATATTAATTCACGAAAATTTTGTCATCTTCACACTTCGTGTTCCAGAGTTATAAGCACTTATACCTAGAACCGCGGTTTGGGTCATTTTGACCCAATGTACTATTCTATAGGAAAAAAGGGATGTAGAATTTTCTTGGAAGTGGTTACCCTTTTTTAAATTATTTGTAAGATAAGTGAAGGATAAAGGTCTTTCAAGGTCAAGGCATTGTCAGAGCAGATTATCTTTTTTTCAATGGGGTAATGGCAAGTAGAGTTAAATATTTTTTTCCCTTTGTAAACTTGAATACCTGGAATTCTGACGGGACTCAATGAAGATTTTGGGAGAGTAAAAGCTTGACTCTAGAAAAAACGTGTAGTTGAAATTTCTGTAGGCAAACAATGTCACAGAAAAAGAGTAAACTTCTGGTTTGCACCGAATATGTTTTGCACAGATTTCGAAACCTTGGGAAGTATCAGCGTCCAACGAATCTCTCTCTTTCAGAGCACATAGTGATGCAACTGATCAAGCCATTTGAGAACAAGGGCAGAAATGCCTCAACCGACAACTCTTTTTACTACACTGAAGCTGGCTCAAATGCTAAAAGCCAAGAAATACCAGCTTAGTAGAGACGATGAGACGAAATCGAAGAGCAATATTATCTCACGCAATAAAGATAGTGAAACTACAGTTGTATAGAACAATGATGCCACAATGACAATTTATCAAGGAAAGAACGATATACGTTTTTCATTACTCAGCACGTTTCATCTGGCAGTCGATATTGGAAGTAGTTAGCTCCAAAAAGCTTCCTCACACACACACAGAAACTATTTCACACTACAATTCAACAAAATGTAACGATCGTAGCTGTAGCGATCAAATGCCCGGAAAATATTCGGTGAAGGTGGCATCATAGACTTTTTCTATAACATCCTGGATCTCACTATAAAAATATTCCTGTATTTTATATAGAGCGGTACAGAAGGCCAGAACTATTTTTTGAAAGCAGTTCCTCTAAAATCTTATTGAAGAACTGTGTTCATCATATGTGTTGCCCTAGCGCAAAAGGAAACGTTCGCGTACTCTTGATCGTGTAACTGTTGGTGAGCGATCAAAATAATAATAATAATAGTTATAAATAAAAATAAATGAGTCTGATATATGTCAGGTAACATAAAAATGTGGAAACAAAACTGTTAATTTTTGCATGGGTTGTACAACTTCAACATGCGATGAGTGTGCAAGAATATTGAAAAAAAAAATTGTTCCAAACTGCTGATCATAAATTCCACTTATCAGTAATAAATCAATACTTATTTGTCAGAATCATATTATAAACTTTTTCATGCTCAATTGGACACGCTTATTTTACATCTTTGTCATATTATGGACTGAATAGAGTAAATAATGTATACTAAATCTTAATTTTACTGAATTACATCATTTTTTTAGCTAATTTTAAAGCCCCTGTTATATTCATAAACAAATATAATTTTCCATTATGAATACGCAATTAAACAACATTGAATAAGAGTATGGAGAAACCCAGAAACTGAAAAAAATATCCTGTTTTCGCTATGAAACACTGTTTTTTCAAAGTTTGGGTCAATTTGACCCAGTCCGCGGTTCTAGGTATACCGAAAGTGCTGCGGTTCTAGTGTTAAACCACCAGGAGTGAAAAAAAGAGAACTATTTATATACTTTACCTGTTTAAAATGACTATTTACTGTATATATTCATATTATCCGTGCAAAGAAATCAAATAAAAAATCACACTTATTGAATAATAGCCACACTACTAATATACTAGGTTTCATTGGTGACAGAAATATAGTAGAACCTCGATTATCCAATCTAATGTTGGGAAAAATGAGCATGGATAACCAAAAAACACGGTTATCTTTTTCCCGTCAGCCATTCTAAACAGTTATAAAATGTTATAAATGTGCACTATATAGTTTATACTGCGAGAATGACACAAACAAGGAATAGTGCTGGTCTAGCCGATGAGTCATGTAGTCTAATGACCGCATCCGAAGTTACAATATTCTTGTGCTTTATCTTTCAGCTGCAAAATAAAACAAAACCAACAACAATACATTTTGACTAACTTCCCAACATGACGTCTGTGAATCTTCAAGTGCCGATCACCCCAGGACAATGTCCAATTCTTATGTGTGCATATGGGGGCTGCCATTTCAACGGATTGACATGGGAGTTCATCTCTGAGAATAGGGGGGGGGGTGCGGCTGTTCTGTGTAAAATAATAAAGAAATCCAATTTTACAAGATGGGAAATATCAGTTTCCATTACAACCTTCACAAAATCTTATGTAACCAATGAGAGAAAAAAACCAGCAACAACACAGCCAAAGAAGAGCTGAACATGAAATTGAAATTTTCATGGCACAGATAATCAAGGTTTTACTGCATTTGAAACATCACAAAACATAACATTTTTCAACAATCAAATAACATTTACAAACAGTTTAACAAGTAACATTTACAAACAGTTTAACAAATAACATTTACAAACAGTTTAACAAATGACATTTACAAACAGTTTAACAAATAACATTTTTTGAGAGATATCTGTATTTGAATGAATGACACATTTGGCAAGGCAGAAAATCTACTACTTCATAACTTTATATATGTTGTTTCATAACTTTGATTTGCATGTTATCTTGCACCTAGAAGTTGGACCAGCTTCAGTTATGGTGGGCAATATGGTTCAAGGAGTAAGACTTGCTTCTGCTCAAGGTCGAGATATTGGAGTTATTGATGATGATAGTGACACAGCACGCAAATACCAATTCATCTCAGAAATTTTGAAATGGAGAGTCACCACTACAGCAGATCACATTATATTCACATTATTTAATGCCAAGGTTTGTCGAAAATGCATCAAAATATGTAAAAATTTTCACATTATTTATCATATACAGTACTCGTTGCTTATTAAAAACCCTTTTGTCCAGATGATATTGTTAGTGGCTGATTTTTATAATTGATAAATCAATAACACATTTTAAAATTTCATGATTTCAGTAAAATACAGTGTGATGTAAATATATGACGTGTTCCACACTGATAAGCATTATGCTTATGGTAATAAATCATTACACGTCATGAGGTTATTACTTAAGTATTAAAAAATGAGTTCTGATCTTTCTCATTGTATACTACTCAAATTTTCTTCATCTAGTAGTTTAGTGTGATTCTCTTTTTGGCAAGGATCTATTAGTAGTTCAATTATCATTTGAAAATTATTTTAAAAAAAAGTTTGTATTTTGTTTCTCATCACCTCCTCTTTGTTTTGGTTTTGCCATTTCTAAATGTGGGTTCCAGACAAAAAGGTCTGTGAGATGTGTGTCAGAACAAAGCAGAAATTAGAATGCTAATACTGCATAGACAGTGACTGTAATATAGCTCCGAAGGTCCTTGGTGTTTTCAGTACTATGCCAAGGTCCTCAGGTAAGTGTTAATTAAAAAACAAAAAATGCTAAGTTTGCCTCAAAACAAAAAGTTTTTCAGGCATTGACTGCAGGTGGAATAGATCAGTTATCAGTTTTTATCTGCACCTACCAGATCATCTGAGAATGTCTTAATTTTTTGATTTCTGAGTGGGATTTTTTCACTGCACTTGTAGATGAAGAGCTCCATTGATGGAGTTGTAATGCAAGAACCATTTGTCAGGTTAATCTTCTGCATTAGTTCTTTCTGCAGATATGCATGTTTATATTTAAATGGTGAAACCACATTCTTTGAAACAATTGGATTGGACAAACAAATTCCAGCTGCTGAAAATAAGACAAAGTTTTAAAATTAAGTTTTGTCTCAAGTTTCACACAACTTCTTAGTAGATGAAATTAGTTTTTTAAAAAACTGCTTTTTAAAAGCTACTGTGTTTATTTTATCAAGTTAGGGCTTGACAAATACTAGGTGGCCATGGGGGACTAAATTGGTGGTGTTGGTGCCTAAGTTCTTCCATGTAGGGTAACTATATTAGAGTCTGAGGATAAAACAAAATACTTTGTATTTTTGTCACATATCCATCATGGAAAAGTAAAAAGAAAAGGAATTTTTAATATGCTAAATCATTGATTTGTCATTCACAATCTGATTTTATAAAATGGCTGATTTTCATTGACCTACGATTTCATTAGCAGTTGTTACTGTATATACATTATTGATTTATTTATTTATTAGTCCTTAAATGTTAATATCCTGAATGATTTTTTAAGTGTGCAAAAAAAGAAAGTCACATTTTTGGATTTTCTCAAATTCAAATGTTTTTACCTATAACTGATAGATGAATTTCCTTAGTGTAACTATTAACAATAGTGTCAATGTAACTATTACAATGTTAATGTTTTATAGGGTGGCATATCTGGAACACTGACATGTTCGCAACTACATAAACGAGCTGAACGAGTTGCATGTATGCTTCTTGAAAAAGGCAAACTTAATACTGGTGATCATGTTGCTCTTATATATCCACCTGGATTAGATCTTATATGTGCCTTTTATGGCTGCCTTTATGTGGGTGAGTTTTCCCATAATTTATAGAATAACTATCTAAGCAGTTATCTGTATATGAAATATTATATAGTAGTAAAACATATTAATGTTCAATAGTGATGAAATATTTATTACATTTTTGTGGATAAAACTAAAATTTCTTGCATTATAGCAGAAACAAAATGACCTCTTAACATGAATTCAATACACATTTTATTTAATTAAAACACAGCCTAGAGCTTGGATATACCACTTCAAACATTTTTGCATATTATATATTTTTCTTGAATTTTTCAAAAATGCAGTAGGACTTTTCTTATCCAGCCTAACTGGGCCTGAGTGGTGCAGTGGTAAGATGCTCATCTTCCACCATGAAAGTTACCGTCATTGTCCATGGGTTCAATCCAGGGGCCTACTGAGCCTGGATGACCACAAATAAATGGTGCTTTTGTCATGATCACATTCCCCCCTCCTTTAACATATTTAGAAATCACACGTTTTACATCAGGAAATAACATGTTAGTTTCTTTATTATATGTCATGGGGGCGATGTCACGCCACATAAATATATTATGAAAGGGCATTACTCAATAAATGTAACACTTCAAATTTTATCCTTTCAATTAGAGTTAGGAAAAATCATAAATAAACCTATTAGCATGGTACTACACATACAGTTTTAGTATTTAAAAACAATAACCTTTGGCTCATGCATGAATACAAATCTTTCATCAGATCAATTAATGATCAGAATACAATATAATGAATTACATAATCACTCGCCACCATTTCCGCTATGCTATCGTGTCGCTATGTCTCTGGAAAAAGCTCGACTAAATGCCCTGTGCCCTTTTCTCTCCGCTCCTGTTAATGAACCTCAAAACACCTACAAATAAATTATCCATGGGCCAAACCTGACTAATTATCACCAGCAGAGTACAGCGGCATCTCTGGGATATCATGTTACTTTTTCAAAGTTAGTTTTTAGAGCCCAGGTTTTTCATTGTTTTTGCTCTATAGATGGCAGCATCTCCTTGGCAGCTATATAGTTGTGTGTGTTTTTCCCCTTTTTGTTGTATTCTTCAGTAGTTTCCTGTCTGTAGCATTTCTCCGTGAAACTGTTTTACATTAAGTCTAATTTTATAATTAAAATAATGTTTAACTTTTAAATGCACCTATTTGTGCACCTGATAGCTTGAATTAAAAAAAATTCCTTCAAATAGTCCACTGCTTATTGTGTCCAACACAACATTATAATAAAGGATCTATAATGCAAATTCAAAACACATACTTTTGTTATAATGAGATGCAGAGCTTGACAAATCCCAGATCACTAAATACTGGCAACTAAAAAATTGGTATTGACAACTGACGTTTTTCTTAAAGCATCTTACCCTAAATGCCTTAATGCATTTAGAAAAGACTATTAACACTCATCTTTTCGATGGGGGCGAAGTGCTTTAGCACTCAAACCTAAGCTCATCACATGATCATGTTTCTGGAGTGAGAGAGCGATTTTTTTTTTTTTTTTTTTTTTTGGCATCATGGAGGTTGACCCTCTTCCTTGTTTGGCGAAAATCCCATGTGATTGGTTGAAAGAAATTGCCAGACAACCAACGTTTTTTTATTTTTTTCATTGGTTCAACAGGCACGTATACAGTGGCGTGATGTTCCTTTTGTCTATAAGAGTGTTGAGAGAAACCCATGTGTGTTGTAGCTCTCGTATATATCTATATATTAAAAAAAAAGGTGTGCATCTACAATTCCTAAACCAGGAAAAGAAAGAAACTAACATGTTGTTTCCTGATGTAAAATGTGTGGTTTCTAAATATGTTAAAAGAGGTGATACAATCATGACATATTAATTTACCCCCAACTCCAAATAGAAAATTGCCATATGGCGATATGACCGGAGTTGGTGTGCAGTAAAGTTCCAGCCTAACTGGAATCTAGGGTCAGCCAGTTTAGAAATAATCTGACCAGTTGGTTTGAGTTTTTGTAGATATGGAATGATTCGTAGAAGTCCAAGTCAAATGGTGAGGGACATTTTTGAATAATTTTGGCTGATGAAAAGTCGAATTTATGGTCAAAGGACCAGCAATGTTGTGCTATGGATGAATGGTTAAGGTCTTGGTTGGTTGCGTGTCTTCAATGCTTGTTCCAACTGTATTTAAGGGCATATTTAGTTTGCCCTATATATGATAATCTGCATTGGCATGAATGTTGCTGCCCCAGTTGAGTCAGTCGATGGGATCTTTTTTTTAGAGAAGTGAGTTTAGAGAAGCTGATTTTATTGATGGGAGTGAACACCACAGAAAAATTATATTTTTGAAGGATTTTTGCAATGCATTGGCTGGTTTTTGGGAAGAAAGGCAAAATGGTGAAATTATTGTGTTTGGGTATAGGTTTTGGGGTGGAAGTATTTGTTATTAGTTTCATCAGATATGTTGATGATTGCTTCGTCCTCCTTGACCGTAACATTAACAATGACCACATTCTAAATATCCTCAACTCCATTGACCCCTGCACTCAATTCACCATAGAGGAAGAAAACAATAACCAACTTGCATTCCTGGATGGACTCATCATGAACAAAATTTCTCTACTACTGTCTTTTGTAAGCTGTTTGCAGTTTCTCTACCTCCACACAACCTCTTTGCGCATCCTCTGGCACAAAAATATGCTTCTTTCCATACATTCATGACATGAGCCACTAAGATCTGCTCCTCACCGATGCCTCTTGCTGAACTCGATATCTTCTAAGCAATAGCAGTCGATCACAGCTCCCTGATTGATAATCTACTTGATAATTCTACACAGCGAATTGATCAGCATAGAATATATAAACTGAAGAGCCAAAAAAACTTGTACAGGCATGCGTATGCAAATAAAGATATATGGAACCAATCAGAGTATGGTGCTGCGGTCGGCAACGCCTATATAACACAACAAGTGCCTGGCATAGTTGTTAGATCGGTTACTGCTGCTACAATGGCAGGTTATCGAGATTTAAGTGAGTTTGAACGTGGTGTTATAGTCAGCGCACGAGAGATGGGACATAGCCTCTCTGAGGTAGCGATGAAATTTGAATTTTCACGTACGACCATTTCACGAGTGTACCGTGAATATCGGGAATCCGGTAAAAAATGAAATCTACGACATCGCTTCGGCCGGGAAAAGATCATGCAAGAACAGGACCAACGACGACTGACGAGAATCATTAAACGTGACAGACGTGCAACCCTTCTGCAAATTGCTGCAGATTTCAATGCTGGGCCATCAACAAGTGTCAGCGTGTGAACCATTCAACGGAACATCATCGATATGGGCTCTCGGAGCTGAAGGCCCACTCATGTACCCTTGAAGACTGCACGACACAAAGCTTTACGCCTCGCCTGGGCCCGACAACACCGACATTGGACTGTTGAGGACTGGAAACACGTTGCCTGGTCTGACGAGTCTTGGTTCCAATTGCTTCGAGCTGATGGACGTGTACGGGTATGGAGACAACCTCATGAATCCATGGACCCTACATGTCAACAGGGGACTGTTCAAGCTGGTGGAGGCTCTGTGATGCTATGGGGCGTGTGCAGTTGGCGTGATATGGGACCCCTGATACGTCTAGGTACGACTCTGACAGGTGACAGGTATGTAAGCATCCTGTCTGATCACCTGCACCCATGCATGTCCATTGTGCATTCCGACGGACTTGGACAATTTCAGCAGGACAATGCGACACCCCACACGTCCAGAATTCCTACAAAGTGGCTCCAGGAACACTCTTCTGACACTTCCGCTGGCCACTTAAATCCCCAGACATGAACATTATTGATCATATCTGGGATGCCTTGCAACGTGCTGTTCAGAAGAGATCTCCACCCCCTCTTACTCTACGGATTTATGGACAGCCCTGCAGGGTTCATGGTGTCAATTACCTCCAGCACTACTTCAGACATTAGTCGAGTCCATGCCACGTCGTGTTGCAGCACTTCTGCAGGCTCAGGGGGGCCCTACACGATATTAGGCAGGTGAACCAGTTTTTTTGGCTCTTCAGTGTATAACCAACCAAGACTACCGCTCATCCATAGCCCAACATTGCTGGTCCTTTCACCATAAATTTGACTTCTCATCAGCCAAAATTATTCAAAAATGTCCCTCACCGGTTGACTTGGACTTCTACAAATCATTCCATGTCTACAAAAACTCAAACTAACTGGTCAATGACCTAACTAGCACACTACCCTTTTCAAAAATCTGACAATAGTTTATACAATAATTTTTACTCCATCAGCATCACTATCATGTTCTCATCTGTGATTGGCTCAACCATTTTTCTTTCCTCTTTTTCTCATGTTGCCAGCCATTTCATTTCAACTCTTTGTCTTGAACAGCGAGTAACTCCCCCCTGTATGGAGTATTTACCTTTTCACTATCTTTCAATTTTTCTTGACTACTGAAGAAGGAATTTCATACAGTTCCTGAAATGCATCTAGCTGTTGTTTTCTTCTTAGTTTGGGTTAACCAACGTTGTTTCTCTAGTATATTGTCTCATCCAAAAGGTAGTTTATAATATAAGAAATAAGTAATTTATAATATTTAGAAATAAGTTGACCCCATCAAATAGGGACACATCTAGTACCCAACTGGGTGGTGTACATAGTTTAAAATAAAAACATCTTCAGAGTCCAATCTTCATTTAAATTCTCCTTCATCCATTTGTGAAGTTGTTTATCTCAGCTTTTGGTCAGTTATTATTATTTTTTTATAGTGCTTCTCAGTATTTTAAAAACTTATCTTTAAATTTTGGGTAGTATCTAAAAAAAAAGCAATATTCCATAGAGACCTGTGGGAATTTACGTTTTGGCTGACGAATGTGATTTGAGAACAAAATAATTTTCATTAGCTGAGGTATCACTGTACTAAGAATAAAAGAAATCGAATAAGTGAATATTTATTTATTTATTTTATTTTATTTTTTATATAAACTGCTGAAACACTTATTCTTAATCAGAATTGTTCAAACACAATGTAGATGACACAAGTGAATGATGATGCTATCGTTGTATTGCAAATCTGAAAAGAAATGAATAGGGATAGATGCTGTCCATATTTTTAGCTACTGTATTGTATGAAATGTCTTATATTCATTCAAACTTTACAGAGTGGTTCAGTGTTACAGAGGTTTGTATATTTTTTCCATGATTTTTTATGACTAATGGATAGTAAGAGCACACACACACATCCTGATGTGCACCAGTTTGTTTAAAATTTCTTAGGGGAATGTTTGCAAGGTTTTGTTGTTGTGTATATATTTATATATATATATTATTTTTGAGAAATATATAATAACATGTATTAATATATGAGAATATTTATATGCATACGGTTTACTTGAAGGTGTTGTTCCTGTAACAATCAGACCACCTCACCCACAGAATTTGCAGACTACATTACCAACAGTTAGAATGATTGTAGATGTCAGCAAGTCAGTGCTCATTTTATCAACTGCCCCAGTTTCAAAACTTTTGAAATCAAAGGTAGGCCTTATATGTATTTATGACCTAGTATCCACCTCTGGAGAGACCAGTGTTTAATAAAATTAGTTATTTTTTCAGAACATTCTTACATTATCATTCATTTTCAAATGTGTGTTTAACATACGGTTTTTCATGTTTTTGTGTTATTTTGTTGTATATTGAGTATTATACTTTATACTCAAATGTACAATTTTTTTAACACGTTGAAATAATATGCATGTTATCCTTTGAAATGGGTAGGCCTATTACAACATTATTAGGTTACACAGGGTTCTCGTAAACTGTTTAGAAAAAATTGGAAGTGATAGTAGTACCTATCAAGACTAACAATATTTACAATGGATTAAGTTGCACAATCCTGTGCAGATCCATAAAAGACACAAAGGAAAGGCTTAAAGTGATGTCCTAGTGTGTCATTGCACAGTTCACATCAGCAAATGAAAGACTGACGATCCCCTCTTAAACTTCTGTTTCAAGTACATGTCAAACTTGTAGGGGGAAAAACTGTATTGTGACCATAGATTCCATTATAAATATTGTTTGTCTGGATGGGTACTATCACCCCTCCAATTTTTTCTAAACAGCTTACAAACATCCTGTATATATTTGAAAAAAAAAATTCAAAATACATTTCAAAATATTCTATTTTTTTCAACTTTTTCCACAATTTATAATTTTATGTATTATAATCTTTAAAAAAAGAAATAAATAAATTAAGTGAAATCGACGGGTGGCTTAGGTTTTCTGACCATTGTTCGGCAGTGGTCAAAAAAGCAAATAGAATGCTCGATTTCATTCTTGAAAGACTTCTCGCATTCACTTAAAGTCATTCTTCTGCTCTTCCAATGCTCAGTTAGTCCTGCACTGGAGCATGCCGTAAGGTTTTAGAGACCATACCTACAGACGGACATAGACTTGGTTGACGGGGTGCAGAGAAGAACTATGCATGCTGTTGTTGGCACACAAGACTTGATCTATGAAGAAAGACTTGATTTCTTGAATATGTTTACGTCGGAGGAATGCAGGTGTCGGGGATATGATCGGAGTGTTTAAATTTTCAACAGAATGGATAGGACCATTAGGATTAATACACAGTCAATCAACTGTTTTGACAAGGGGACACCAGAATCGTCCAGCAAGGGACAATGCCAGGTTGTGGTGTTGCAGGGTGTTTTACTCTAATGGGGCTGTCAGTAAATGGGGAATAACTTACCTTCGGGGGTTGCAAATTCTAAACATAATTGATAAGTTTAAAAAGAAGTATGATAGACATAGTGGGATAAATCTAGAAGCTATCCATACTTAGATAAGACAACCATTATCTTTTTTTATGGGCAGTGCATATATATATATATATATGCTTTTATATTTGATTGCTGTATTTTGGTTATTTGGCATCCATATTTTTTCTGGGCGTAATTTTTTCAGCTACCATGATGGGCAGTTTTGCCTGTTGTGGCCTTTGTATTCATACTTTTTATTCCCCCCAGTGAGAATTAATTATATCAATTTTTTCTTTCATTTGGAATCATTTATATTCTGGAAGTAAATTTTATACAGTATTTTTCCCTGAATAGTATTGATTCTGTTTTTTAGGAAGCAGGAAATGTTGTGGACATAAAATCATGGCCATTAATATTAGATACAGATGATCTTCCAAAAAAGAAGCTGACAAGTATTTACAGAGCTCCCACTCCTGAAATGATTGCATATCTAGATTTCAGTGTTAGCACAACAGGGATGCTTGCTGGAATCAAAGTAAGAGAAACATTGAAATATTATATGAAGAAACTACACATTTTTCTCCTTTAATTTTATTTCAATGCTGTTGTAGATATGAAACATATTCGGTTTTCATGCTCATCGTATGCAATATGATGTAAGGATTTCGGGCTGCTTAGTCATGACTAATGATTTGTGAAACTTAAAAATTTGCTTGTTACTTATGCCAGTGAAATGTTTGAGTATGGGGGAGGGGGGGGGGTTGAATAAAAAATTTTATTTAATAAGCTTATATACAGATATCCCTCATTTCATAGCATCTCAGTTTAGGCAATTTCACTATAATGCAATTTTGAAAACATAATTTTAGAAAATCGCAACCTGGATATTTGGTCTGGAGTGAAAATTGATGAGAGAACTTGAAAATTTTTATTCACTAAGCTAAGTTAAATCCATAGATGTTAAAAAAATGTATTTTTTCTCCCCTTATTTTCTTCAAGTTTTATTTAATGTTTTTTTTTATAGATGTCTCATGCAGCTGCTACATCTTTATGTAGAAGTATGAAGTTGGCCTGTGAATTGTATCCTTCTCGACACATTGCTTTATGTCTGGACCCATATTGTGGACTGGGATTTGCATTGTGGTGTTTAAATAGGTATAAAAAATTTTAATTTCATTAGTGCTAATTAATAATTTATCCTTATTTTATGCTCAACTTCAGTGCTCGAAACCGTATTACTTCATTCTCTCAATTATAAAGCTCAATTGTTTTTGAAGGAAAAAGATAAAGAAAATTAATTAAAAGAAAAACTTTTTTCCCCCCAGTGTATATTCTGGTCATCATACAATCCTCATTCCCCCTTCAGAAGTAGAGATCAATCCAGGTCTTTGGTTGTCTACAATTAGTCAATACAAAGGTAAGATATCTTTATTTTTACATTTTGAGTAAGTACAATCAGATTAAAGCAGTTACTAGTTAGTGGAAATTAATAATGCTGCAATTTGTGCTATATTTACATCAGCAATAGGCTTACCCTAATTTATGTTAAATTTGGAATAATACAATTTTTAGAAGAGTTGATCCACTTTGCCCAAGAATATTTAGAAGACACCAACGAATAAGGCAATTTTGGAAGGAAGATTTTTGGAAATTTTCTTTGCCTTATTCGTCGGTGTCTTCTGAAAAATACAATTTTTGTGTAAAATGCCTAGTTCTTAAATCCAAGCATATTTTTTTACATCCTATGGGATTATTGCAGATTATATAATGATTATAGTACAATAATTAAGAATTATGCATTTCATCAAACCATCTCACTTAACCAAAGTAGGCTGATTTTTAAGATCTTAAAAGTAGATGCTGGGGCAGGAACATAAGATTAAACACTTGCTATAATTTTAATACAAAATAAAAATTTTCCCAGCTGTTCACAAATTAAATTTAAAGGCTTGAATGACAGCTTCCACTTATGAAGAATGGTGTGGTAACTATACTATATACATATGTGAAGTCAAATGTTACAACAAGTCATAACACTATTCCATCTAGAAGTGATGCTCTCTATTCAGAATGCACCCTCTTGGCACTCTGGTTGATTTAGACCACAGTTTTCCAAACTTTTATGTTCCATTGCCCCCTTCATCAGAAGTTTTTTCTCTCATCACTCCCAACTCAAATAAGCCCATAGAATCCAATGTTATAACCTCAACTTCTATCGCTCCCTGGACTATTCCATTGCCCACTTTGGGAAACACTGATTTAGACCAATGGGCGATAGTTGGTGTCTTGCCTCTAAATACTGGCAGCTTACTTTTTTTCAATGGACCAAGTGGTTACACAAAAATTTGAAGTGCACCACACATAATGTTTGCTTATACACATTTTGGAGAACACAGATTCTATTTAAGAATTAAATGCAGCCAAGGAATACGATACAAGCAATATGAAATCATTGACTATCAAGTTATAATCAATATAATCATAAAATTTCGATTTGTAAAAATTATATTAGTCTCAAGATTAAAAATAATTTGAGATAACAAGCATTCAAGTTATACAAGTTCAACTGTACATCAAAGTACCTTGGTATATTTTGCTCAATCTCATGTTTTCACAACCATGATTATCATTGTAAATCATTTAGCAATATAGAACGTAGACAGAAATTTAATATGAAAATGCAGTAGAAGTTATTTTAATTAGGCAGAATGCCTGCCGGAGACAAGGCTGTTGAACAAGGAGGATTGAAACCTGGATACAATTAATTATGTGTTGTATAATGGAATATTACATTATACAAATATTACATCATACTATTCGAAGACTAGGCACATAAACTACAATGAAATACTGAGAGATAAGGTTTTCGAGATCCAATGGGGGTATCATTAATTAATGTATTTACATCCTGCACTAACATAATATGATCACTAACTCATCAAATAAAGAATTGCATTTTTTAAGGCAGCATAAGAAGATGCAGTTGTAGGAAAATGCTGGTTAAGAGAAGTTCTACTGTATTTTGTGTATTTTTGCAATTCATTTAAAAATCAAGAGAATGAACATGCTCATAGCTGCTCGTGAAAGACTCAATAGTACTTAGCTACCATGTGAAAAATCACTTGTTTATTAGTTTCTGTCCACCATCTTGCTCTCTAAATCTTGTTTTTGTTGTAATTGTACTCCATACTTTTTCACTCTATCCATACTCTTTTCTTCATACTTCTAAGTTTTATATATTTGTCATACTGAAAGTGGAAATTAAAATTTTGGCAGGAAAATTCTTGATTATTGTATGTATGTCATACACTTGTTTTTTGTGTTAGAGAAATTGTGAAGTAATTTGCATTCAATGTTTATTACAGTTCGTGATACTTTCTGTTCATATGGTGTAATGGAGCTGTGTACCAAAGGGTTAGGCTCATCAATAAACCAGTTGAAGGTATCTGTTTTTTTTAGGGGGGTATTCAGGTGTTTCAATGAAATCATCAGAAGGGAAGAAATTATTTTAAAATCTTGGACACATATATTGTAAAAAACAACTCTAATTATATCTTGAAATTCAGGTTTGTACTATAGTGCTGTATTACATAAGTTGCAGAATTATGTATCGAGCAAAGGTCTTCGAGCCAACTTTAAAAGCACACTAAAAAAATTATGATAAATAAATTTCTTGGGAAAAAAATCTCAGTTCAACAACTGACAAGATAAGATCTTTCTGCTTGGATTTTGAATATATTATCAGTATATCTTAAGAAAATAATCTCAAAATATTTTTAAAAGCCTTACTGAATCACTACTGCGAGGAGGTAATATTTTTGAATGTGTTATTATTTTCTGATATAATAATTATAAAATAAAATAAAATCAGTTGGATCTTCAGCTTCAATAATATGTCATGTAGGGATATAGATATCAAAATATGGGATTTGAAATTGCTTAATAGATTTATCAAATATGTGTGGATGTAGCTGATAAGAAGGCAATATATAGATTACTCTTAATGGGCATTATAGTAAATGTTATCTCAGTTATAATTTTTGATTTGGATATTTTATATATTATTGAAATCAATTTTTTTAATCTATTTTTGATGCATAACTATTTTTTTAATATTTTTAAACTTACAAATCAGTTATGAAGAGTACCAGAGTGCTAAAAATAAAGTTTTTTTCTTCCAGCAACGAGGGATCAATTTGAGTTGTGTTCGTACATGTGTTGTGGCAGCTGAAGAAAGACCTAGAGTTGGATTGACAACTTCATTTTCCAAGTTATTTTCTGGTTTAGGTTTATCACCAAGAGCTGTTAGCACTAGTTTTGGATGTCGTGTGAATGTGGCAATTTGTTTACAAGTATGTGCTCTCATTTTTGAAATATTATATCATTCTATCCACAATAAAGCTTAGAATTGTGTAAATTATTTTGATAGTACAGTCAAACCTCGCTATAGTGAACCCCAGGTATAGTGAACTCTGTTATAATGAACTTTTTCAGTGGTCCCAACTGAACACCTATTTAACTAATGTTATTTTAAACGCTTATAGTGAACTGAAATATCCCTTCAGCAAATTTTTTTTTCCAGTTTTTTTTTAAGGTAGGCTTACACATATTGGGATCCCGAAAGACAGCATTCCTTGACTACCGTGTCAAACCCCACTCCTTGACCCTCCCTGCCATTTCTAGGAATCATTCACTGGTCCACTACCTGATAAACAGCATTCCTCTTTCCCCACCCTCCCTGCCGTTTCTAGGGGAATCCAGAATTCATTGGCCCACTACAACAGTAAAGCCACTTGAAAGTTCTCTTAATGCAGATTTGCTACAACAGTTTTTCTCAACCGCTGTGCCATGAGTGGTCCACCATTTCATTTTTACCCATTGATTCTATATTAGTTGTGCGTATGACCAGGCTTTCCACTCACAAAAAAAAAAATAAACCATGCCGTGGACTTCCACAGGTTGAGAACCACTGCATTACAAGAACCCACTCTTTTCAAGCCACCCCTTGAAAAATCAGAATAGTGGAACAGACCTAGTGACATCTGATGTCTCCCTTCGTTCTATCTCCTGCTGCTGTCTTCATATACATATGACCGCTTCTGACTAAACAGACATTATGCCATCTTAGCAATACCTTAAAAAAATTGGTAAGAATGGCGAATTCCATAAAGAGAAAAGCATTTCAATTGATGGTAAAGTAAAAATAATCAAACGTATTAAAGATGGAGCTAATCAATCGACAATATGCAAGGAATTTTCCTTATAGAAATCTACAGTTTTCAACTTTTGGAAAAATCGCAGCGTGATCATCACTGCTTACCCATGCAACAATTTGCAACTGCTTTTGACATGCAGGTCTTTCCAAGAATGTATTGGAGCAAGGAAGAGACAGTATTGCGGATGACAAAAATTAAAACCAACCAATCGCTATATGGTTGGAGAAGCTTGGTGTAAATCTTTTTCCTAGAGATGAAATTGAACACTTTGAATCTTGTGATAATAAGGTGTGTACTTCAAATATTCCACCGATGATGACATTGTATCCAAAGTAAAGCAAAAGAATGATGCTGATGAAGAAGATTCCTTACCCTCAGAAGAAGAAAGTGAAATGTCAGCACCTTCAATCTCTGAAATGAAAGCAGCTGCAAACATTCTCAATACTTTTTTCCTATGGAAAAATGTGTGGACAAAAAACTTTTGACTCTTTCCTAATCATCGATAAGGAGATTGATAACTTTACATAAAATTGAAATGTATTCGATCAAAAATAATAAATTTTTTCCATAGGATATAAAAATTTAAGTAAGCAATACTACTTCAAAATTCTTCCTTTCTAATGTTTCATTAATTGTCTATTTAAGTGATTAATAATTTATTTGTAAATTGTGTGTTATCACAGGGAATTTTTCCAACAAAACCGCCATCAAATGCTAAGAAATATCAATGTTTCAACTAATTTGGATATATTGAACCTTGGGTTACAGTGAACATTTTATTGGGTCCAAAGACAGTTCGATATAAAGGGGTTCGACTGTATAAAATTTTGACAAAGAAATCCATGAGTTTTTTTTTGTGCAATATTTTTTTTAACTTCCTTAAACCAATATTTCAGCTATGCATGTAGCTGCTGTTTGCTCGTGTGGGTATCACAATAGATTTGCATCCTGAGGTCCTGGGTTTGACCCTTCACAGGCGACACAGTAGTGGTGGGATGAAGTTGGTTTTCTGTGGTTCCCCAAACTTCGAGGTACAAATGTGAGCTCGTGCCCTCTTTAACCCTTTGAAGTGCGCGACATGGAAATATGAAAAATATATAAAAATAACTTGATGTACCGATGCATATGTGTGTACATATTACATTTTTCAAAAAATTGAAAAAAAAATTTGTATTTTTATTTATATACGAGGTGGGATACCATTTGTCCCACCGCGCACTTAGCGCTTATCAGCGCGGTGAAAATGCTTGGCAGGGAAAGCATTACTAAGGCACATTTACAATAGTGCTTATTTCATTTTATTAGCCAGGAAAAGATTAGAATAGTTAAAGGATGTCATAATATGGAGAAATACTTCTAAATTGTATTTTAAATGTTGATGGAAGACAAAGTCTCAAATAATGACGTGTTAAGTACAAAATTCTATAGCAATCTCTTTGACAAATGACTCAATAAGGGTCGCACTTTATAGTTTGTCAAAGTTGGGGTCACCTTTCTTTAGCTGAACCAAATTATTGTTCAGGTGTAGGTGGACCAACATCCAGGTGAATCTTTTCACTGGCATTAGTTTGCTTATGAAACTATTGGCTAGAATTGGATTTGTTGACCAGTAGTCTCTGTAGATAGGGAGTTTTTTTATGCCCATAGCTAAATTTATGGCTAAAAAGCATAGAAACTCGTCTTTAGAACTGGATCAAACCTCTTTCCTTCCTGGGTTACATAAAGATTTGTTTGGAAAATGATATGCTCAATCAGGGCTGATGAAAACAAAAAAAAAAAAATCGCAATAGGAGATTGTTCTTTCAGGTCCAAAATCTCATCACTTGGCCCAGTCCTTTCTCTGAATTCTGGAACAGTGTTCTGTTTTGGGGTTTTACTCAAGTTATTATATCTATTGTTGATGGTCCTGGAGTCGATGTTTCATCAACAATAGATTCTTCTACGATAGTCAATTCTTCATCCCCAATACGCGAAATTCTTCCCATTCTTGCACTTCATCATTATCAAGTTCAATTGAGGATTCTGGATCCAATGGTATTTCTTCAATCAAAGCAAGAGCTTCAGCAGCTGTTAGTCCTTTTTGAGGCATTTTGAATTTTCTTCTACTTTATAGAGGGGACCATTCTCTGTACTAAAGAAGACACACAAATAAAAAAAAAATTTCCAGACGCAACAGTATCATGTTACAAAACACGCATTCCAAAGAGATTTCCCAAGGGTGAGGAAATTGGTGCTGCCCTCTGTAGGGGGGATGCTGTAGACGCGCGGTGGGACTACATGTATCCCACCCTTTTTCTTCAGCAAATACGTTCTGAAAAAAATCTTGTGGATTCAAAAATTACTTGCAAGACAAAATTCATAATACTATACATTGAATTTGTATCATTTCACCCAGTTGGTGATGCAAAATTTGGTAAAAATCTGCAATCACTTTTTTTATAGTGTCAGCAAAAATATTTGACGAAAAAGAACTATCATTAGTAATATGAAAAAAAGATTGTGGACAACTAGAACCATCTTCTGATAACTTTTGGAATTATAAACTACATTTTAAATCGATTTGCAGCAAAAAATTCCTATTTTTCGTGGAGTTATGAATTTTTTAAAAAGGTGGGATAAAGGGGTTCCCACCGCCCTTCAAAGGGTTAAAAAAGAAATCTAGTCACGGCATGTAACAGACATTACAACATTTAGATCATGAGAAAGCACATCATTGCCAGTTTCATCTTTAAACTTACATAAATGCACAGTTAGGTTTCACAATAATTAATTCTGACACAAACCTCTTATTTGAGGTAAAATGATAGTAAAGCCTATGTAGAGATAGACCAGGGCTGTGTGTGGTATGCATTCTGTTCCAAGAAAGTATAGCCATTGTGCTAAACAAGTTGGGTTCTGCTAATCACTACCTGTGAGCCTCTTGGTGCATGAGAGGCCATAGATGACCTTGCACAGCAATTACTATGAATTTTGTCCAACTCATAGGGAGCCTCAGTGCATTCCTTGGTCCAGAGGCTCACAATGTTAAAAACAGCCTGTTTTTGTATGCTGGATAAAATCCACTTCTCACGCCAGTCTGTGTTCCTGCAATCAGTAAAATTCTGGTGAATTTTTTCTTCTCAAAACTGATCCCCTTAATATAAGAACTAACTTTTGACCAAAATTACTTGGCTTATATACAAACATATATGTCAATTACAGCATACATGCTCAACCTATGACTTGTAAATCGGCGATCTCCAGACTATGTATGAATACTCTGCAACTATAAATATAGTGCTATATATACTATACTATGCTACAGATAACAAACTGTCAAAATTCTCTGAACATCAGTGGTAGACTACCAATCGATTGCCATCTTGTCTATGCTAAAACTTATATGTATGATGTTTTATTGTATTTAATTTTTAAAATTCATTTATGAAAAGCACCTAAGATAACCCAAAACTTGGTTAATTTGTGTCCTACTGTACAACTTCAAAATTTATTCTACTGATGTTATTTATTTTCGCTTTCAAATCAAAGCCATAATTGTTTGAGATAAAACCACCATCATCCTTCAATTTGTGTATCAATGCGATTTTTGGATTTCATTTGCACACAGTCATAGATAAGTAAAATTTTCCTTAACACTCTGTTTTTAGGAAAAAGCAGATGTCTGGGTATTAGCACAAAATTTCAGAGTTCCCCCCCCCCCACCCCATCAAACTCAAACATTATTGTTAAAAAAAACACACACAGCTACCTTTGCCACAAGATGACTAAAATAAATAAAAAAAATGTTGTCTTGGTTAATATAAAAATAAAATGCAAATTATAGAGTAAAAACTGCTAAAAGTTCAATCCTTAATAATTATTAAGGAATGAAAAAATTTTCTGAGCAACATTATTTTCTTTTTCATCAACTAAAAAAGCAACATGATTACCGAAAGTTAAGTGGATATTTATCATTTATTTATAATTAATTAAATATAAATAAACCAGTTATTAATTATTGTCTAAAATTATATTATATAGACTTATTTATAATTAACATTTTGTGTTGTATCGATTATATTGATTTCTCTACTTGCAACTTAATGTTAGAACTTCATTATTTCTATTTTTGAGTAAAGAATTCTCGAGTGTTTTTTGACATCTGCAGATATTTTATGAATAAATACTTACCTTTTTTTTTTTTTTTAATTTTATTTCAGGGTGCATCTAGTCCTGATCCAACTGCAGTTTATGTAGATATGCGTGCTCTTCGCAATGACAGAGTCACCCTAGTTGAGAGAGGAGCCCCACATAGTTTGTGTTTAATGGAATCTGGAAAGCTACTTCCTGGAGTTAAAGTTGTAATTGCTAATCCAGAAACCAAAGGCCAATGTGGAGATTCTCATCTGGGTGAAGTATGTCCATTTTAGGAGATGTTATACATTATTTTTAATAGGAGATCAACAAGAGCAATAAAAATTTAATGAAAAGTAATACAATAAAACCCCTTTTAATGGCCACCCCTCTTTCACTGGATTTTTTTTTTGTCCTGCTGGTGTCTGCAAAGGAAGGGCTTTTACTGTAAAAAGAAGAAAAAACAACTACTTGAGTAAGATATTGTTTTGCGTTAGTTGCAAGAGCTGAAGTACTTGCCATAGCTACACTAACAAAAACCCTAATTGCTGAAAGGCATTATAACTTCATTTTAATCCAAATCCAATTTCATCATCTCCTACAGCCGAGCAGCTTTGTTGGCTTCAAACAACTACTTCAAGTTTCAGCTGTGTGTCAACTATTGCCCTGAACTGTGAAACAACTCAGTAGTACTTCACAACAATATCAATAGTCTTTGGGTTCCTGTATATGTCAACTTTCATGGAAATGAACTTGCTGATCAAATAGGCAGAGGCAGCAAATTTGAAGCTGTATGAACATGAACCTTTCTATCCTGTTTCCATAACAACCATTGAATATGTCAAACAGTGGATAGAAAATATGAATTATCAGTAATGTGTGTGGAATTTTTGAGTCCTGACTGCAAACAAGCTAAACTAGTGTTGGAAACCCAACCAAATAAAATCAAAAATGTATTTGACTGAATTACATGATGAGAGGTTTTAAAAGTTTGGTTATACAAATTTTAGAAACCTTTTAGATGAAAACCTTAAAAAGTTATTTAAAATTAGATAAATTTTCAGAAATTGGTTCAAAGCATAAAACTCAAAGTTGATTCACAAAGGAAGCTATTCTTATACAATCACCTTCATTCTAAGAAGATACAGAACTGTTGTTTTTTTCAATGTGCATACACTTAAATTCTGTATTACTCACATGTCCTTGCAAGTTGTGCAATTCAGTTATGTCAGTTTCATTTTTTGGCTTTTAAACTTTAATATTGTGGGCTACAAACTTTAATAATCCCTGTCTTCTTGACGGGAAGAGATGGGGGAACAGAGAATATTCTCTCAAATGACTACTATTATAAATTACCAGAGAATATTCTTATCGTAAAATAATAAGAATCATTCTCTAGTTATTTATAGACATTATTTATTATAATGCATGTTATTACAAATATTCTTGAGAATAATCTCAGGAAAAGGACTACTATTATAAATAACTGAAGAATATTCTCATCGAGGAGAATATCCTCTGGAAGGACTATTATAAATAACTTGAGAATAATTCTTATTATTTTCAATAACAATATTCCCCAATAAATATAAATCAATCAAAAATATTTCTTTTTCATAGCCAGTTTTGGCTGAGGTTTACTGAGGTTATACAAATCATCATTGGCCATATTAACCCAGCAAAACATCTACACAACTGTGGCTATACCCTCTTGGAACCTGAGCCAAAACCTGTTATTAAAAAAAAATAATTTTTTTTTGATTTATTTGTGTTTATTGTATGTCAAAATGCCCTTTAAAAAGAAGAGAAATGATTAATTAGGGTCGATATCTTTACTAGGATCATTTGAGTTGAGTACACATATATGTACCTCATGTCTTAACTTGAAAAAAAGATCATTAAAATCATTCAAAATAAAGCTACACATATATGTACTGGAGTGAAAAAGTTATAGGTTCGATCATCTGCCCTGTGTGTGGAGATGAAACTCCATTTCACCATGTAGAATGATGCCCTGAATTCTCTATCCAAAGAACCTGTTATTTTGGTGATCGTAATTGATATATTAAAGCCAGCATTTACAATTCAGTAAATTTATCAAATTATATTAAGCACATGAATCCATGGTGAGTATCAACCTCTGCTCAGATTCAAACTCTTGTGTCATTTCTCAATAACTATATGTTGAGTTTCTGGCCATATCTTTAGAAGCTCTCCTCTTGGTCTTTTTCGATAAGAGCAGACCCCTCACACACTTTTGCTGACATCATTTTGCAGATATTACGTACTGTTCTTATTACAGATCTCCATATTCAATGGTATTAGATACCATACTTCCTGTGCCATTCTGAAAACACTTAGAGAATCCATAAAAAAGGGTGCCTCTTTACATTTTCATGAATTGTAAATTGTTGATCTTCTATGTGGTTTCAGAGTAATTGGCGATGTTATTTAAGCTCTTTTATGTGATGCCAACCTTTTTCTAACCCATTCTAATATCAAGGTTAGTGTCCCAAAAAATTCTGATTAAATTTGAATTTGTTGAAAAAAAATTTTTTTTTTGAACTCAAAGATGTCCATCACCTCTTTGTGAATTTATTTTATGGGGTTTATAAACTTGTGAATATCTGGTGTGGGCTACTGGAGAACAAATTTAAATCAGAAGATAAGTATTCATCTCAACCAAGGGTTCTTTTTTATACATAAAAAAATGCCCGCTGTGTAATGTGTATTACTATCTTTAAATATTTTTTACCATTTTGAAAATTTTTGTGGCAAACTTTTTCGTGCCACTGAGTGGCCACTCCTGATTGGGGGAAGAATTTTCCCTGTAATCCAAGAGTAAACCAGAAGTGAAAATCAGATCAACAGAGATATTATACATCTAAATAGGGTTTTCGAGTGAAATTCCTTTCTGCCCATTCTCTGAAATTTTGGAGGGTTTACAGAATTTCCAAAAAATTGTTCAGGAAAATTGCTTTTTAACTTTTTTAACCAACAATGCAAAATTTAAAAAAAATGCTTGCAGTTCTGTCTGAAAACTTTTTAAACTCTTCTTTAGACCTTTTTCTTTTCCTCTGATAACCAAGGTCATTTAGTTTCTTTCCAAGAATACACATATTCTACAGTAATTTCATTTTGAATGGGACGAGGCAGCTTCCAAGGTTTGTAGAATATACAGCTTCAGTCCTAATGTGTTAACTCTATAATAATATATTCCACTTCCTTTTGTAAATACCCTCTCCTCCCAAATGGAAACATTTTCACCATCAAGGATCAATGGAAAAGAAGCAGATCCAAAGTATTCTTCGTAATGGTAGACAATACTGTGTTGTCCAGCAATGGCTCACATATAATCATTGAAAAGGGTTGATAGCTGTCTGTGTTTCAGCATAGATTATCACCAGTCCGCCCTGAAATATTCTCTGTTTTACAATAAAAAAAAAAGACAACGCATAATAAAGGTGCAGCAGCACTAAAAATGCTTTGCTATATATGGAACAAGTTGAAGCCATGCTGTTAACATTATGCATCTGAAATGACTTGAAACAAGAAAAAATTGTTTCTTCAAGTTATAATAAAAAAAATCCATCCATATATAGTTATTCATGAGAGTAGATTGTAAGTCCCTTTTTTCATTGTTTTTGTTAGTCTTTTTTTAAGTAAACTAATATTCGAGTGTTTTTCACTTTTTTTTTCAGATAATTTGAGCTTTCTGTAATCCGAGGAGGTCTTGGTCCTATTCGCCTTGGATTACCGAAACACCATAATGCATATGTATCATGCACTAGAGTTATTATGGATAGAGAGATTTTCAAAGATCACCAATTTAATTAAAATTATCTCACAAAAGCTGAACTCAGTCACTTATAGCAAAAAAACATTTATTACAGAGGTATTAGATGAATGTGCAACACTATTTAAATAAGGGGTTCTCACACAAACTTTTTTCTCCCGTGGCACCCCTTCCTCTAATCAATGCTTATCCATGGCTCCCCATAACAAAAGTCTAACAAAGAATCACTTTGAATAAAATCTGTCAGGACTGCTGCTCCACGGTGCCCCTGACAAAGGTTGGCGGTGCACCAGGGTGCCACGGCACACAGTTTGAGAACCCTGACTTAACTGATTAGTAATTCAAGCCTTAGGCAATAAAGAGGCTAATATTGTTGTAAGGGATTCAAGTTCCTATCCCAATAATCTGGAAGAAAATAAATACTTCAAAATGAAATAAAATTTTTATAGGTTAGGGTAGGCATGAACTCCCTTTCCCCATGATGGTAAGGCTGACAGGGGTTAAAAACAGGGGTTCAAATTGACTCTCATCAGTTTTTGTGTTTTTTACACTATGAAATTCACCGGGGGGGGGGGGGGGCAAGTATAATTTGAACAGGGTTCCCACCAAAAATCCCAGCCCAGAGACTCCGCCAAAGTACTAGAGCAATTGGACAAGTATCTGGATTCTTTCATTAGACAGCTTCACTGTTAATTAATATTCACTTAATTACACCCCCTCCCCCAACAAAAGAGAATATGCTACTTTACCACATGCAAACTCTGGTCATATCACCACACTACAAAAGAGAATAGAACTATCCTGGATTTTTTTAATTTAAAGTTTTTGCACTATGAATTTACTAAAAAATTAAGATCAAGTCTGGTCAAATATTTCAACTTAATTTACTTCCATCTCTGACTGGTGCTCATCATGGCAAATGCCTATTAATATCTCAGAACAGTTTCCATGGAAGTTTCCTGTAAAATATTTCTTTTGCATTTTTGTACGCCATTAATGACTCAAACATGTCAATTACATCTGCCAAAAATGCCTCAATAAACTTTTTTCCTTCACCACAACCTTAAACATTTCACTCGCCAATAATACTGTACTACTACATTCAAAAAGTTCAGAGACTTATATTATGGAACAATGAATACAAATAGAACCTGTTTATTTAGTGTTTCCTTCAAAGTAACTACCCTGTGAAGTTATGCATTTTTTTGCTATTGTTCATAAAAAGATGCAAATGTAGATTGCAAGCCTGTGCTTTCACCACAACCTTAAACATTTCACTCATGATGTCCAACTCCTCTGTTAACAAACTTGCATTTCTTCTGTACTCTCCTATTCAGCAGAAATATTTGACCCCTTCATCTCCAGTAATGTCGAAAAACTCAAATCAATCCAAAATAATAAATCCATCCACTTAATACTTTTGACAGCTGATCCTCTTTTGTTTCTATTTCTGAACTTGAATGCGAACTTAATCTCTATCCTCTCTCTACTCCAATTTATTTCTAGACTAACCATGCTATTTAAGATTCTCCATGGCATCTAAACTTTGATACCTGTGGAATTCTAGCCTTGATCGTTCTAAAAAGTTAAAACTTATCTTTGCTTCTGCTTTTTTTTCAAATATAGAGCTTCTCTTATACCATAGTTGACTAGAACAAACTCCTCTCCATTTTTGGTAATTCTTCCATAATTACTGAATTTTTGTGTTATGTTAAACAATAAATATGTCACATTCAATCCCATTTTCTTGTATAGGCCTCTTCGGCCAATAATACTGTACTACTACATTTAAAAAGTTCAGAGACTTATGAACAATGAATACAAATAGAACCTGTTTATTTGGTGTTTCCTTCAAAGTAACTACCCTGTGCAGTTATGCATTTTTTTTACTATTGTTCATAAAAAGATGCAAATGTAGATTGCAAGCCTGTGCCTTTGTCACTGGTTGCTGCACTTCTTCGTATTCTGTGAATCATTGCCCCTTAACACTAGGACAGCGGAGTGGGTCAATTTGACCCAAATCAAACTTCCTTTTCATTTATCTCAAAAACTTACAGGCAGATGTTAAACAAATTTTGTGACTTTTCATGATATCATATGAACATTAATTCACGAAAATTTTGTTATCTTCCCATTTCGTGTTACAGAGCTATAAGCACTTATACCTAGAACCGCGGTTTGGGTCATTTTGACCCAACGGACTATTCTATAGGAAAAAAGGGGTGTATAATTTTCTTGGAAGTGGTTACCCTTTCTAAAAAGTATTTGTAAATGAAGATAGTGAAGAATAAAGGTCTTTCAAGGTCAAGGCTAATTCATTGTCAGAGCAGATTATCTTTTTTCAATGGAGGAATGGCAAGTAGAGCTATATATATTTTTTTCCTTTGTAAACTTGAATACCTGGAATTCTGATGAGACTCGATAAAGATTTTAAAGATTTTGGGGGAGTAAAAGTTTAACTCTAGAAAAAACGTGTAGTTGAAATTTCTGTAGGCAAATGATGTCACAGGAAACTCTTTCTTACACCAAATGCGTCTTGAATGGATTTCCAAACCTTAGGAAGTATCAGCGTCCAATGAATCTCTCTCTTTCAGAGCACATAGTGATGCAACTGATCAAGTCATTTGAGAACAAGGGCAGAAATGCCTCAACCGAAACTTTTTTTTCACTAAACTGAAGCCGGCTCAAATGCTAAAATCCAAAAAATACGAGCTTAGTAGAGACAGTGAGATGAAATCGAACAGCAATATTATCTGATGCAATAAAGATAGTGATCTACAGTTGTATAGAACAATGATGCCACAATTACAATTTATCAAGGAAAGAACGATATAAGTTTTTCATTACTCAGCATGCTTCATCTGGCAGTCGATATTGGCAGTAGTAGCTCTAAAAAGCTTCCACACACACAGAAACTATTTCACACTACAATTCAGCAAAGTGTAACGATCGTAGTTGTAGTGATCAAATGCCCAGAAAATATTCGGTGAAGGTGGCATTACAGACGTTTTCTACAGCATCCTGGACCTCACTATAAAAATATTCCTGTATTTTGTATAGAGCAGTACAGAAGGCCAGAATTAGTTTTTGGAAAGCAGTTCCCTGTAAAATCTTATTGAAAAACTGTGTTCATTATACGTGTTGCCCTTGCGCAAAAGGAAACGTTCGTGCGCTCTTGATCATGTAACTGTTCATGAGCGATCAAAATAATAATAGTAATAAATAGAAATAAATGATCTGATGTGTCAGGTAACATAAAAATGTGGAAACAAAACTGTTAATTTTTGATGTGCAACTTCAACATGCGATGAATGTGCAAGAATAATAAAAAAAATTTGCTCAACTGCTCATCATAAATTCCACTTATCAGTAAGAAATCAATTCTTATTTGACAGAATCGTATTGTAGACTTTCTCATATTCAATTTGACACGCTTATTTTACATCTTTGTCCTATTATAAGATTACTGAAAAATTTTTTTGGACTGAATCTTATTTTTACTGAATTACATCATTTTTTAGCTAATTTTGAAGCCCATTATATATTCATAAACAAATATAATTTTCCATTATGAATACACAATTAAACAACATTGAATAAAAGTAAGGAAAGTTTTTTCGCTATGAAATACTGTTTTTTCACAGTTTGGGTCAATTTGACCCAGTCTTGGTTCTAGGTATACTGAAAGTGACGCGGTTCTAGTGTTAAACAAATTCTTTATCCGAGGAAAAAAGTCCCTTGGGGGAGGAGGAGATCGGGGGGAATAAGTGGGTTGTGGAAGCATTGGGATATGATGCTTTGACATATTATCTGACTCCACAAAGGATTTATGAGTACTTAAATGTCTGCATGATTCAGTGAGATGCAAGCGGCCAGATCTTTCGAATGCCAAGTCATGGGTGCTCCATCATAATAATGTGCTGGCTCACAGGTCCCTCCTGGTGTCAGATTACTTGCCAAAACATCACATTCTGATATTTCCACAACTAGCTTATTCCCCTGATTTCTCCCCATATAACTTTTTCCTTGGATAAAGGATTTGCTTAAGGGCCAACGATTCTCAGGTTATGAAGAAGTGCAGTGTGCAGCAGAAGCACTGGAGGATGTGACAAAAAAGGTTTTGCAATCCACATTTACATCTTTGTATGAACATTGGCAAAAATACATAATTTCACTGGGTAGTTGCTTTGAAGGAAACACCAAATAAACTGTTCTATGTTCTATCTGTATTCATTCTTCCTTAATAAAATAAGTCTCGGAACTTTTTGAATGTAATAGTATAAATGAATAAAATGACAACCAGTGGAGATGGAAGCAACTGGTCAGAAACAATGACTAAGCAGAAGCAAGATCTATGCAAAGGTGACTGACAGCTTGAATGTAATTTTTATGAGATCTATAATAGATAAAGGCGATAGTAACTTACATTATGTTGAAGGTTGGAAACTTTAATACAAGTACAAACATTTGATGTATGATTTACTCTGCAACTATCTTCAATGCTCAGAAGACAAAACACATAACTAACAAAAAAGATACCGGTTTGATCAGATTTAAAAAAAATGTGTTAATGCAGATTAATATTCAGTTGTACATAACTTGGATTTTTTGTTTTAAGGCTAAAAAATCCTCAGCTCACTTAAATCAAAATAACATACTTGTATGATTGAATCAGCAGTGTGTTAAAAATGTTTTTAGCTTCAAATCGGACGTGACTGGTTTAGATTTTAATATTTACAAATAGAGCATCATAAAATGGCACTCCCTTCCCAATAGACTGTTCAGCAAAGCAGTGATTTAATATAACATCACCGAATTATATATATATATACAGTCAAACCCAGGTGTAATGCCACCATTTGTCTCACAGATTACTGGCACTATAGCATGTTTGGTATTATATCAAATCACAAATTAACGTGTGTAATCCCTATATGTGGAAGATTTGTTTATTGAAAATTTTTGGTGCTAAGCAGGGTTGGTGCAAAATCAGGGGACGGGGCTACAATGGAGTTTGACTGTATATACGCTCCATTTAATTATTTTCTTTTTCTTCTTTTGCAGATATGGGTGCAATCCTCTCATAATGCCAGTGGTTATTTTACTATTTATGGCGATGAATCATTACATAATGATCATTTCAATGTGCATTTAATAACTGGGGATTCATCTCAAACATATGCTCGCACTGGGTACTTGGGATTTCTAAGAAGAACTGAATCTGTGCAAGCAGATGGAGGCAAGTTCTTTTAGTCTTTCTTGGAATTTTTATTTACTGACTTAAAATTTTTGCATAAGTAGGTATAGAAAAAATTATGTTGCAGACTATTTTTTTTCTTTTAAACCTGGCATAAAACCTATATTTTCTTGCATGGAGATGCTACTCTTTGGCACAGGTGTATTCTAACATAAACTTTTGAATAAATTTATTCAATAACGTTTTAAAATACAGGGCATCCATAATTAAAAGACCCTATTTTAAAGTGGCCTACAGAAAAAACCAGTCATCAGAAAAGTGTAAAATTTTGTGGAGGGCTTCATGAAGTGATGGGAATTTGTTTCAGGGAAAAAAAATTTAATTGCACATGGCAACATCAGAGGGCGTTTCACTTTGAATACCTGTAGGAAACATGTAAATTTATGTGATGTCACGCAGCAGCTATTACAAAACCTAGAAACATTCACAGAAATCTTGTTTCTCAATGTGTTTGCTGCTCACAATGATGATAAGTTTGCGAGATTGTGCTTTCTTATTCAAATTGTTTTACTAAAACAGCAATTCCGCAGTAACTGCTCTATGGAAATATCAGACTTGAAAAGGTCCAATGAATGTTAAAAACCTTCAGAGTATGATAATGAAATTTGATACCACAGGATCGTTGGCTGTTCGTCCTGGAAGAGGTAGAAAACATGTTTCTATAGACGCAGTACAGGAGGTTTCGCTTCAGGTGGAAGAGAACAGAGCTTCAAATTCTCATCGTAGCGCTAGTGTCAGAAGTGTAGCACAGGCATAGAATAGGTCACATTCAACTGTCCATAAGATCATGCTGAATATCCTCCGATATTATCCGTACAAAACTTTCACTTGTGCAGCAGTTGCTTCCACATTATTATGACGTTTGACTCTGGTTTTCACTGCCGTTTCTAGCTCGTGTTGAGGTAGATTCAGAATGGCCTTGGAATACCTTCTGGACAGACGAAGCACATTTTCACTTGGGTGGTGCAGTCAATACTCAACTGCCGAATTTGGGAACCAGAAAATCTGCACACTATCTTAGAGATTCTGTTGCATTCCCCAAAAGTGACGATATGGTATGGATTTACTGCATCACTTATTCTCAGTCCCTACTTCTATGAGGAGTTATGTTCTACAGGTCCAGTGACATGTTCGATCACCGGGAAGCAATATGCATTGCTTTGACAAAGAACGAAATTGTTCCTGCTCTGCAAGCATGTCACTACCTTGCAGACACAATCTTCATGCAAGACGTAACTCCTCCACACATTACAGTGTGTGTTAAGATTGTTCTTAAAACACATTTTACAGAAGAATGTGTCATCAGTTGGCACTTCCCTAATCTATGGCTTTCCTGATACCCAGCTTCTCTGATCCCCAAATCCATTAATCCATGCGATTTTTGGCTTTTGGGGCATTTGAAATGTCTGGTAAGTCATGACAATGCAAGAACTTTACCTGACCTTAAAGGCAGCATTTCACACCACGTGCTGAATATTTCCCTGCACACACTTTGGCCAGTTGTGGAACATGCCATCTTGCGATTTCACATGGTATCTGAAAATGATGGCCATCATGTGGAACATGTTTTGTTGCAGTAACAATTGTAAAAGTGTTTAACAATTATTAAAATTGTAAACGTTTGCCTAAATGTGTCATTTCTTAATAAAACGCCCACTGGTGGCAAAACGCACAACTAATTTTTTCCCCTGAAACAAATTCCCAATCACCTCACACACTTTCCTGTGATGTTACATCCTTTATCAAAGTGTCTCAAAGACATAGTTAATTTTTTTACAAGGGAGCAATATCAGTGTTCTTTAAAGTATTATATTTCTTGGCCTATCTGTCACAGCACTTTTGAAACATAATTTTAAAGTCATGCAGATGCAGTGTATGTTAATTTTTATTTCAAAACACACATAGTCCTCACGGAATTGACTATGAAAATTATAATATAACATTCGAATATCAATCAATTATATAGCATTGCAGCTGTTTGAGATTGGTTATGAACATTAGCAAGCATTTTTCCAATAAATATTGGTTTTTAAAAAATAAGAAAACATTGCTTATACATGAAAGTTAAATTTCATTCTAGATAGGTACAGTGGTACTAAAATGCAACAAATTTTTATTTATCTTGCTGTTATCCTTGCCTGCTTTGTCGTCCAAATATGTGTTCCTAAATGTTTTCCATAAAGGCGTGACAGTGGATTTTTCCAAATATGTGTTCCTAAATGTTTTCCATAAAGGCGTGACAGTGGATTTTGAAATAGTGAAAAAATTCAAATATTTTTATAGGTTTTAAATGTCACTGATGACATTGCCATTTGATTTTTTCAAGTTTTGTTCACTGTAACAATGAATGTGTAGTGAATTCTGTTGACATGACCTTTGAGCGCATGCTTCACAATAAGTATGCACAAAATTTAATTCCACATACTTCAAGTATTGTGATCTGTTTGGGCTCATTTAATAGGGAAGTTATTTTATCACTACCTTCTATATATTTATACACTAAACTATTCATATATGTGAGATTTCTTCATACATTGAGAGCGTTAAAGAAGTTACAAACCATGGTAAAGGGATAAATGTATCTGAAATGCATAATTTGGGAACTACGGCAACCAAAATAAACATTCCAAAAGGTCATAATTGAGGTCTGTGAACCATTGTTGCAATATTTTTCAACCATTTCCTTAGTTCCGACAAACTTTTAAATAGCATATTGTTCGAGTAGGGTTCCGTTTGGTACATGTACAAAATTTGGCAGAGATCGGTCAAAAATTGTAGATTTGTGTTAAGAACATAGACATATACAGAAACCTTCATACCTCCATATAACAATACTCTGGAAAGAGGGATTATCATTGTATCCAGAGCCAGCAGTTTAATATTAGAGTAAGACATTTCTAAATAAGACTTGAATCTTGTAGAGGTATTTATCATTATATTGAGTATCATTGTAGCAAGATTTCACTGTATATCCCTTTCAGACCCAAGCATACTTTTTTTCGAATTTCCAAGTTCAAACATGTAATCTCAATAATAGTTCAAACATGTTTGTCGTACAAAAACAACATTTAGTCCTGACATGCATGTTGATGTTTTGAGCTTTTTAAATAAAGAAATAATTCATCTCATACAATTTTTTTTTAGCTAAGACGATGCAGGGTATTTTTTTATTCACATACAATTTTTCTTCCAGAATTTTATGTTAACCTTTAGGCACCTTCTCCTGGAAACCATCTTGAAAAAACAGCAAGTTCAACTTCAAGTGCTTCCTGATGATGGATGCCCTCAAAGTTCATATTCATCATGTTTTTAATTCAAAACTTACACAATCCTTTAAATCTAGGCTTAACTCACTGAGGTTAAAAAAAATATATCTACAGTGAGAAAAAGTAACCCTTGCATTTGTGCCTACAGGGTCTGAAAGGGATATAAATTTTCTTATTCACGAGCCGGCATTTGTGAATCATTAATGTTAGTTAGGTTGTGATGAGAATAAAAATGCATTCTTCTTTTTCCTCAAAGATTATTGTCTTTATTTCAGTACAGAGTTGCATGTTTTTTGTCAGTTTTCTCACTTGGTTGGTTGGTTGTGCATGATAAATTGGTTGGTCATCCATTGGAGGTTTCCAAGTATTAGAAAAAGTCATGAATGCTGCGGAACTAATTTGCTCTATAAATAATTTTTTTTGTTTTTAAGTAAAACTCGCACTGTGCATTTTGTTGTTGTAGATAAGTCTTTTTAAATAGTTTTAAGCTCTGCCATAAATTTATGGAAACAACCACTTCTTGGATTTCATGTGGGTCATCTTTTTCATGATTGCTCATTTGTTTTTTTTCTCCCTTCAGAACTTCATGATGCTGTATTTGTAGTTGGCTCATTAGATGAGACAATAATGCTACGAGGAATGAGGTATCACCCAATAGACATAGAAAACAGTGTTTTGAGGTGTCATAAAAAAATATCTGAATGGTAATTTATTTTACATCTCATATTTATACTTACCCTTTCATTGGCTACTATTATTTTGTATATTTCATTTTTTTTTGGATAAAAAATTGAAACACTAAGAATGTGTTAACTCTCACTTTAATTTCATAAAATATTAGGTTAAAATATAGCAAGTATATACACACTAAACACAGATTCTAACAGAACAAAAACTTTTTGCCGTGTGAAAACTTCACATTAGCATATGTACAGTCAAACCTCTTGATATCTCAAACTTAGTGAGAACAGAAATAAAATGGAAAAATTGGTGTTGAAATTTAATGTTAAATATTGATAACTAACTATTTTAGATCAATTTGAGATAACAAGACATGCACATAAAGGTAATAGGGGAAAACATTTTTTTTTTCCATAAATGAATTTCCATGCATAGCATTCAAGGCTTCTTTTTTGATAGCCAGCGCATTTAATTTACATTAGATTTCTTCCATTGTTCTGTCCTTAGCGTAAGATTTCAGAATTTCTAGTGTACTAATACCTTTGTAAATTGAAAAGATACTCATGGGAAAGAAGACATTGCCATGATTGGTCATTGTTCAAACTGTAACTCTCAGAAACATTTTTTTGTAACCTCTGAGTTTTCAAGGTGGGGGAGCACTGGGACTTGCAATGGTCCTAGCAGTGGTTAAGAACAAAAGGATCACGATTGTATGAATAATTTCCTCCTAGGATTCAACTTAATGATCACTAGGTGAATCTACACGATTATTTTCAATTTAAGCCCCTTAATGGTCAGGGATGAAATATCTTTTCCCAATGCAAAAAGAATAAATTCATTCCAGCTGTCCCTGTTTTTTACCTCTTTTCTCATCAATACGAAGCTCTATTGTAACCCTATGAATTGAAGTCATTTCCCCCCCTCATTCTTTCTATACTCCTTTCAGTGATTCCCCCCCCCCACATATAATGTATCTTTCTACTATATATATATATATATATATATATAAGAAAGAGAAAACACACAGGGGTGGGTGAGAAAGATAGTGTGAAGGCAAAAGAAAAATCTACTTCACTAATCTTTTTTCTCTTTTTATTTCTGACATGCGAACGGAAACCAGTTTTTTAGATATATTGCTGATATTTGAAATATAGATCATCCAAATTTGTTGCCAAAAGCCTGTACATGAAGGGTTGTTAACCCTTCATGTACAGGCTTTTGACATTTCTTTTTCAAAGAGATGAACACAGAGTACCTGTACATTTGATTTGCATTATGCTGACAAAAGAAATTTACAATTACAGATAGTAAGGGTTTTAGAAAAATTCTTGGAGATAACTATATATGTGGAAAAATTACATTGAATATTGATGCCTAAAGTGCAGATGAAACTTTTTACTATTTTTTAATATAAAAGGTTTCAAATATTGAGGTTCAATTTTATGTAATTTCATTATGTTAGGGCTTTATAATCTAATGATTAAATAATGATTCAGTGGATTAGGTTCTCATGGTGAGGGATTATGTAATTGTCATTCTGTAGTATGCTTCTGAAAAATATTGATAGTAATCCTTGTTTGTCATTTATACCAATTCAATGGATGAATGATAATTTCACATAACTTAACCTATATTGATATTTTTTGAAAAATTTGATTATACACACATTTTCTAACAATTTTTATCATTTATACTTCCAATAACTGATTGTTTTTAATTATGTGGCTGATGATAATTATTAATTTCTTTCATCAACAGTGCGGTTTTCACATGGACTAATCTCCTGGTTATAGTAGTGGAATTAGACGGAAATGAAAACGAAGCTTTGGATCTTGTGCCACTAGTCACAAATGTTGTTCTAGAAGAACACCAGCTGATAGTTGGTGTGGTGGTTGTTGTAGATCCTGGTGTGGTGCCTATTAATTCACGTGGTGAAAAGCAAAGGATGCATCTTAGAGATGGATTTTTAGCTGACCAGTTGGATCCAATTTATGTGGCCTACAATATGTGAATCCATGTAATTTTTAATTTGATGAAAAAAAGAATGGTTATGTAAAATCTTTGATGCAAAATTGGTTGCATCTATGCTCTGTGCATATATACTGTGGGATGCAGTTAGCATAAGTCTGCTTCTAGCTGTGATTTTTTTAGAAAAGGGCATTCCTTTTATTTTTTGCATGGAGATGAAAAGTGTTTATAGTCATCATCAAAAACTAGTTTTTGAACTAGTAATTTTTATCAAAAAAGAATTCCATCTTTTAAAAGTAATGACATTTGGAATGTGATTTAATTGGGGTAAGAATTCACTTTAACAGTTCATTTTTTTTCCTATGTCAAAGCAGTAACTGTGATTTTTCTTACCCGTGAATGTTTTTTTTTCCTGATTTATTTGTTTCATAATACTGTATATTACTTTTACAAAACCAAATGCAGCTATTACACTTCCATGTATGTTTATATATTATATAGAGCTAAAATATATTGAAAAAGATATTTCTCCTTGTCGAGACATGGCACACAAAGACGGTGTTATTTGTCCGAAAAAGGAATATAATTAAAATTACTTGTCGGGGTGATGCAAGTATGAATCAATAGCAAGTTGCCAAATTCCTACATTTTTAATCAGTGTATATATGTATAAAAGAAACATGTTTTTATTATGATATTGTAGAATGTAGATAATTATAATGGTAATGCTGAAAATATCACTATATCATCTTAACAGAATATTGCCTGCATAGATACTCTGAATATCATGTTGATTTGTTCCATAGAGCATTTTCGTTTACCAGAGTCAATACATTTCCAAACAGGAGATGATATCTAGTCTTCTTTTTCTTTTTTTTCTTTTGGTATTGTATTGACTTCATACAAAAGTGCCCATTAGTTGTTTTCAATCTAGCACTATAAAGTCATTGTGCAGTTTCACACTGTAAAAGTCATCTGTCCTGCATTGCCACTGTTTACATTAAAATGTTTTGTATGATTCCTGTGTTATTTTTTGTTTCTCTATATTTATGAGTAAGGGACATCATATATTTTGAAGAGGTTTAAGGGTTGGGCTTTTTTTTATAAAAAAAAATACAATTAAAATATTGATTGATGATCATGATTCTGACTTCATCCTAAAAAACACTGCAGCCTTTTTATCTACCGTATTACTCCCGCATCAGCCAGCATGTTGCCAAACTCGGACACCTAATTTTTTAATGTTGCAATCGGGTCCATGTCTGGAAAAGCAAGGTTTAATAATTTTAATAAAGCAAAATTACTGCAGTTCTTTCAAGGTTTTGGACAACATTTGTATAAAATTTCACCCTACACTTTTTTTTTCCCAAAATGAAATTTTCTCATCTTCATCCTCTTCTTTTTTGACTTTCTCTGACTTTTGACTTTGACTTTTTTTTATTTTCAATGAGTGTCTATATTTGTCATGTCAGGTTCAGTTTGTTCATTGTCGCCTATATTTATATAATCCTCAGCACTGCGATCACGGAAAGCAGCTTGTGTGCAATTTTTTACGTCTTTCATATCATTTGGAAATTTCACCTTTTAATGATTTCCCCCATAGAAAAGCTGGCTTTTCAAATTTTTTTTAAACAATTTCAGGAAACAACTGCCTTACTACAGATGGCTTATTGAAATCATATAACAGTACAGGAATAGTTTTTGCTAATGTAGGGGCGAATGATGTGTAGAACTTGCATTGGCAAACAGAGATTGCGTAAAAAAATTTGGTACAGCACTTCAACATTTTGTGTGATTCCCTTAGTCTACTGGTTTGGGAAACACTTGTAGTGCTTGTGTGAAATTTTCCATTAAGAGCATACAATTTTCCTTTCCATTTCTGCGTTAGACTGGTTCTGTTCAATTCAGGTTTTTTAATGTGCATTTTGGCATTTAAAACACAGGACCAAAGTTTTTCTCAGTTTAAGACAGGTTTCCCCTTGATACAGTTCCTGTTAACCTTTTACCAGCCAAATTAATATTTGAATTGATTTTCTAATTTTTTTTGTTATTTTCTGTCCTGATCCTATAGTTTAGGAACATCAACCATAAAAATACATGAAAAAAATTTTCTTTTATGTTTTCCGGAATTGCCCATGTCCATAGAAACAACATTGAAATCAAAACAAAAAATTAGATTTTATTCTTCCTTAAAAATAGGTGATTTAAAAAAATTAATTAAATTTATGGCATAAGTGCTGAAATGAATGGATTTTGTTTTGTAAATTACATATAAGTTTGGAATCTTGTGCGTTCAGGAAAGAAAAATCAAGCGTTTTCATGTAAGAAAAATGTTTTTTTGCAATTAATAAAACCGATGTTTCCAATTGGGAACATTGGCCGTTAAAAGGTTAAACACAAGTTTTACTGCACCAGGCTATGTTTCAGTTTAACAGCTAGAGTGGGACAGTGGTAAGATGCTTGTCTACCACTATGAAGGTTTCCATCATTTCCGGGAAAGGAACATAAATTACAAGTTCTTTACCCGTCGAGCCTAAGGTGAGCACTGATAGATGACATCTTTATTTCCGACCCTACTTGATCATAGTAAATTGCTATATGACAATATCACCAGAGTTGGTGTTGAGCTAAAGTAGCCCTTATAACTAACAAATGAAAATAATCTACAGAAGTCTGCTGCACCCTTTTTTAAAAAAATGTTATACATAGCCAAATCAACTATGCATAAGTAATTAAAAAAAGTATGGGATGGCCATAAAATCACACTCCCCAAAGGTTGGAGGCGTCTGCAGCTAAAGCTAATGAACGAAATGAAACCAAATTTTATATACTGACTGTGTGGAGGATGAATTCTCCAGAGGAGAATAAGGAGATGAATTCTGCAAAAAGAAAACCACCAATAGTTACAGATAGGGAAATTTTAGCGTTGCTGTCATGTTATGTACTAGGAAATTTGCATATCTAGATAGATTATATGAATTGCCTAATGCGTACATTACAGTAGTGTCACTCATTCCTTTTAAAAAGGAAAGCAAACATTTAGTCAGCAGTTCTTTGACTAACACTTGATTTGTGCTTAATGTGCTCCCTACCTTACCTCAACATGCTTAACTTGTAAAGTTATTCTACACTAGACAGTGTAATGCCATGGCTGCTCCTTGGGAGTTTAGAAGGTTTCATAAACTGCATAAAGGTCCATTATCTGCTGTAGCACGGAGAGCTATGATTAAAAAATTCAAGGAAACTGGATCGCTAAGAATTGGAGCTGGCAGAGGACGAAAAAGTAGTACCAGACTGCACGTACTGAAGTCGCTACTACATTGTGTGATGAGACAGGGATTGGTGGTGATCCAAGCACTCATGCAATAGCTCACCAAATAGATATGTCCTATGCTACTGTATGGAAAATCTTACAGAAAATGCTGCATTTCTATCCGTATAAGATCAGTTGTGGGCAAGCATTGAAAGCCGATTATAATAAGCGCCTTACCTACATGTTAACTTTTCTTGCCCAAACGATTGGACTTAGAAAATATTGTGGGAAGTGAAGCTCAGTTTAATCTGAATGGATCAGTCAATACACACATCTGCCAAATTCGGGCATCCGAACAACCCACAGTGATCCAAGAACTTCCACTGCATTCTCAAAAAGTAACCGTGTTGTGCAAATTCCTGGCCAATTTCATAACAGGACCATACTTTTTGAAAACAGGTACAGTACCGAGTACAGGTCCTATCACCTATACTGTTACTGGTAAAAATTAGCTGCAAATGCTGCAAAATTTTGTCATTCCTGAAAAAGACAATGCTTGGTCTCAATCATTTTTATGCTAGGTGGGTTTAACCCCCATAGTCAAATTCCTTTCCCCCATGCTTTCCACAGTCTGTACATGAAGCTTTGTTTCATTTCATTCATTAGTTTTAGCTACAGATGCCTCCAAACAGGGAAAGTTATTTCATGGCCACCCTAGAAAACCAAACTTGAGGTTTTTTTTTTTGCATTGTTGAAAAAAAATGATATTTTAATGCTTAATGCTGAAATTTTTAGGTAAAGCGTTCTCATTCAGTTGATTCTTAAAGCACCCTGCATTCATGTTTAATATTATCAATCAATAGTTGTATACATCTGAGAGAGTTTGGAATGTCAAAACTACATATGCCTGGTAAATTAGGGTATTACATAAAATGTGGATGATGTGATTAGATGAAGAACAACAATGTTGGTTCATGGAGCATTAATGTTATCATTTAATTTGCAATTATAAACTTTAAGCTTTGGAAAAAAATTCCTATTTTTGCATGAAAAAAACCTTTATTTTTTCTAATTGAAATCATACTTGAATTGAATCAATTTTATCATGAAATATACTTATTTTCATCTTTGGTTCAGAACTCACTTTTAGTAAATTTTGAGAATCTGCAGACTTGGGTTCTGGTCTTTCTGTATTAGAAATCTCATTGGTGATTCCAGCTTGATTCTTCATATCTCTTCGCTCCTATAAAAAAATAAACATGGGAAAGTTAACTTTTTCTACAGAAATTTCTCATTCCAGATAGAAACAAATGTTTAACAAATTTTGATTCTTACATAATTATTACTTAAGGTATCAAATAGAACCCCATCCCTTACAGGGGTGAGGTATCTTAGCTTAGAGTAGGTGGAAGAAATACACATTTCAGCTCTTTCCCCTTTTGGAACTCTTCATTGCTAACCCCATGAAAGAAAATTGATTTTTTCCCTTTATCTCAGCGTTAGTTTTTCCCCCCTTGCTAGGCGAGGCATAAAAAATATATTGCATAGGGCTCTGGTACCCCAGGCTGATTTATCCGCCATCTTTGAGCGAAGTGTGATGTCAGCATTATCACTATAGCTAATCACTGCTCCCTACCCTGCTTTTTTTTAATGATTAGGTGTCACTTTGAACAAGAAACTGGTTTTACCGCTCCACGATGAGAACGATAGTGAGTTTGCCTGTCTCTCTAGGCACCTTAGATTTTCATACACACTGAATGGCCACTTTATTATGACCGCCCGACAGTTTTAAGCAAATGAGCTATGGCTTCACACTGTTCTGCAATTCAAGATCGCACAAACAAAAAACTTGCTCGCACTTTCCAGTGCAGATAATGTTTTTAGGATACCAACAAAAAATGAAAAAAAAAGTTCAACCCCCTGTGTACCATAAAAGTTGCAAATGATTTATAACTTCTCACACACAGAACATTTTACTTGCTTTGTGACTTGTGTGCATTTTCATGAAAAAATAACACGTATTCACGAAGATATAAATATTTTTTTTCTTGTAAAACTTTCAATTTTCATCGCATGTGTATTGCTTATAACATGCAGAGTTTTCGTCCATTTTGTATGAAACTTTCAGAAAATTTGACACTATACATGAGACACACTTTAAAGAAATTTATAGTGTAACAATTTTTTTTTGTATTTATGGGATATGAGCATTTTAAGTAAGTAATTTTCAATTACGTATGCGCGTAGGAATGTTTTATTTTTTCATAACTCAGTTGCCAGATATATAGTGCAACTTATATAAAAATTCCAGTTGAATGTCGCAAAAATTCAGAAACATATTGGCGATATAGTGAGCATTAATTTTTCAGTTACTCATTGAAAGTAGCTGGATCATAAGGGATTTTTCACAAATTTATATTTTGATTATTTTCTGTCATTCGATTATTTCCTTCAGTTTTTCATTTTTACATTATACACAAGGCCGCAACTAGATGCTTGGTCACCCGGGCAATCGCGAATTTTGACGCCCCCTTGTAATATTGAAGGAGAGGTTTCAGAATGAAATTTTCGCCCCCTTGGGTTTAGCACCCGGGGCACGAGACCCGCCTGTTTTCCCCTAGTTGCGGCCCTGATCATACATGTATGTTACGCGCAAGCATTCCTTTTATACAGGGTGAACTGCGACTAATCTGCCTAAAGAAAGTGGGTGATAGACGACAGTGCCGTCTTAACGCATGGGCTCACCCGGGCGCCTCAAGAGAAAAGGGGCCTCGGAGAAATTAGAGGTAGTTGGGTAGTTGAATTGTTCGAGAATTGGCCAAGTAAGGGCCTCCGAAAAATCACTTGGGCCGGGGGCCCATGATGCTCTTAAGACGGCCCTGATAGACGAGCCCAAGTAGAACAAAAAAAAATATGGCAACCCTGTCCTATCTTTCACCGTTTTCAAGTTATGGTGGGATAATGGATTATGAAAGGAATGCGTCAAATATCTTAAAAAACCCAAATTTTTGGAGTTGCTGAAAAACCTACATGCAAACTATAAGCACATGTTAGTGAAATACCGCAACACCCTTCTAGTTATAATCTATCAAATTTAATAAAAACTTGCCCATTCCACCGGCTTTCGAAAGAGCTTACAGCAGACAGTATTGGTGTACTAGTTCAGGGGAAATTCAGCCTTTTGTTTGCAATACATCACTGAAATCAGCGTTTGCCGAAGTAGACGTTTTAGTAGATTTTGGCGACAATTCGATTTTGTACTTTGTCAATCTCTCACCGCTTGTAGCTCGCCATTAAATCCCGATATTTTGATAGAGGTGGTGTCACCTTATAGGATTCTTTCTTCTCTTTACAAATATGTCCTTAGTTTGCTGTAGGTCTTTCAGAAAATTCACAAATTTAAGATTTTTTACGATTTGATGCATCTTCCATAATCCATTTATCCACGATAACTCGAAAACGGTTGGAGATAGGACGGGGTTGCTATGGTGTTTTATGTTCCACTTATGCTCGTCTATCACCCCCTTTCGTTTGGCAGATCTCAGTCGCAGTTCACTCTGCGTAGCATCAGACCAAAGCTGGTTAAAGAGTAAATGCCGCTATGCACTACTCTGATGTGACGTGGACCACATCACGTCAGAGTAGTGTGTAGCGGTCTTAACTCTTTAATTAGCTTTTGGGACAAAAAAATTCGTTCGTGAAAGAGGGGTGACCTAAAAAATCAGAGGTTTGAAAACTATTACTATACACGGGAAAATAATTATTTTGCCCTTCAAGAGGGTTGAGAGGGGTTTTACTGCACTTTTACATTCATTACTTCTTTCTTTTGTTATGAAAGTATAAAAGAAATAATTAACTGATTGACACAAATTTTTTTGTATTTGATTTGCAATTAAATGAAATATTTTTTGAAGTCATTTTTGAAAAATCTATTTTCCCCTTATTTCCCCTTCAATATATATCCTGATTCTGTACTCCATCACACTGCATGTGCAATTTTCGTTACCATCTGTATAAGCAAGACTGCTAAAATAATTTCTTTTGGTTTAACGCATATACACACACACATTCTCCGTAAATTTTCTTGTAATACTTCCTTTCTTGTAAAACGTCGCATCGATAAAGAAACGGGTTTTCACGTATACAAGCGGATATCTCCGTGATAAGGGACACTCACCATTCACGGATTATTCCATTTAGTGCCGTATTCACCGACATGGTAATCACAATTTTTGTATAAGAGATCAACATAGATTGGTTAAAAACCTGAATTTAACCAATCCGTGTGGATCTCTTATCAAAATATTGTGACAATAGTTTTAACCACGACGATGAATACCGCTCTTACGGATGCATGTAGGAAAAAAAGAGTGGCGTAAATTTTATAACAAATTTGACTTGTTTTTTTGATTGGGAGGCTTATAAAAATTTTAACAATAACGGGATGTGGGTCACGCAGAAAGACATGGGATTTTTTTTAATAACGAAAAATTGTACTGGCACAATTATTTGTTGCCGATAGGTGGCACATTCATGGCCCCCCACATCCTGCAGAAGAGCTCCTAGTTTGAGATCTTTGGCGGGCCTCTAGCCAGACTTTTCACGGGCCCCTACATAGTAAATTTACAGTGTGAAAAATTGAAATATGACAAGAATTGTCAAGGCCCTCCAACCCCGGTCAGCCTCACCCATTTGGGGACCATGGGCACATCAACAATTTATATCGTAAAGGAAAGAATCATACCTTGTGGTTATACAGGGTGCATAGCTACCAGCATGCACCACATTTTACTTGCGAACCGTTGATCCTAGATAGGCATACTTTCAATTGGAAAAAGTATCCAAATAATGTGTAGAACTCAAATGCATCATTCATGTAGCTAGGGGTTGCCTAATATTAAAAAAACAGCGGATAATACGATTTATGCTGTTTTTTCCCAAAAATTTTCTCCGTTTTTTTAAAATTCAAATATGTCAGTGAATATTGCACTTTGAAATGTGGAATTTTTTCTGTTGGCATCAGAAGTGCGTGTGATCACTCTGTCACTCTGTGTGACAGAGTGATCACACGCAACACTATATACGCGCTTAAACTGTTAGGAACACACACTCATACTTTCGGCACAACTCACTCGGTAGTGAACTGCTCATGGCGATAGATTGGAGTTTGTTCGGTTTGAAAGAAAGAAAAGATAAACGAATCGCCAGTAAAATGCTGTACGGGATGGTAGCGATGCACCCTGTATATATATATGAATAATATAAATATAATGTTTTTTTTTATAATGCGATCATTACGTATTCTTCAGAGATTTTTACGGTCTGTCCAGGGAATTTGTTAGTGTGTTAGCAAACATTCATGCCCGAACCCAGATCTGCATAGTCAGAAGCTAGCTCCCTAACCATTGGACTGCCCCCCAGGCGACGCTGAATTATAATACAGTAGGCTACTTCCTTTCTCTATGAGTTTGGGCATAGCCAGAGGTGTTTAAATAGTGACGTGCGGCACTATTTAAACACCGGTGGCACTATTTTATTATTTACTGATTCAATAAAAAATTCTTTCATTTTTCGTTAATTAGCTTTGAAATTCAGTTTCGCCCAAAACTCCGCCTCTCATGACGTCTTACTAGCTTTTTTTGCGCGCAGTAACCAATCACCGGCGTGCTAATGCTTCCTGCGTTACTATGAAAGTAGGGAGTGTAATTACGCCTCCGGAACCGCTGAGGATCCGGGTTCGAACCCCACCATCACCGAAGTGGTGTCGGCTGAAGTTGGTTTCCTGTGGTTCCCAACTTCGAGGCGCAAATGCAAGTCGATCTCCGCATTGAAAAGTCTCGCCCACAGAGAGCAACAGGCCTACAATGATACAATTATTCAATCATTACATTCACTCATAGTTAGAAAAAACTGGTAGCAGATGGCAGCACTGCACATAACAAGCTTAACACAGAAACAAACTTTACGTCAGGTTTCACTACACGTACACGCACATTCTACAACATGTACCAATTCGTTAGAGGATCCGCAGAGGAATATGGACGAGGTACATGTATGGTTTAGTAGCAGTAGCTTCAGGGCCGCTGCTGAACCACCTATCGGTTGCAAATGTAACTATTTTGGCAACAAAATTTTTACGAAGGTTTCAACAGCTAGCTGATGCGAAGATAAATCCAGCAAAGAAAAACCTCTACTGGGGAATCGAACCCACTTTCTATAGAAGATGAGAACGTGGCTTCGATTCCAATTCGAGAGGCAGTTGAATTTTGAATTGGAATCGAAGCCAATTCCTCATCTTCTATAGGACGTGGGTTCGATTCTCCGCAGAGGCAATTGAACTTTCTTTCCTGGATTTATCTTCGCATAAGCCAGCTGTTGAAATCTTCGTATGAAGAGCGGAGAGTGACATCACACACACACACACACCTTCGTACAAATTTTCTGTTTATTGAAAAAATCCCATGATTTTAATGTCATTACTTATCAAATTTATTAAATTTACATATTTGAAATATTTCTTACCTGTCTGAGACGTCTCCATTTAGCCCTTCGATTTTGAAACCATGTTTTTACCTGTTCGAAATAAAATTATTACTGCATAATTTTACGTAAAAAAATTTATATTGTGGTCACACGAAAATTAAAACCACAAAAGCGGCTCTTATACAGAGCTCTTGCAATAGTTAAGTTAGAAAAAGTTAGAAAATAAGTAAACTGATTTTGCTGCTAATTGGAATAACTATGTTCTTGTTTGAAATAATCAATTTTCAAAATTAATATATAATAATATATACAGGGTGTTCACTATTATCATTATCCAATGACTCCTTCCTGAATCGTTGGTTTTAGAGACACTTTCAATTAGCAAAAAGTGTTTCAAATGAAGTCCATCATCTTAAATGTCGTTCAAATGAAAAAAGGTATTAATAAAAAAGTTACAAAATTTAAATTTTTATATAGTTCTCTAACTTTCAATTAGAAAGTTGTTTCCCTGTCTCTCCTAAAGCGAACAAAAATTCCGATGTTTCTAAGTGGAATATTCGTTGAGATATTTTAATTCAAAAACCAGAGAAAAAAGGGGAAAGAACACGCTCTTTCTCGTTTCCCTTATTTATATACTGTGTATATGCTGATCTTTCCCTCTTTTTCTCCGATTTTCGAATTCGAATACCACAGCGAATATTGCACTTACAAGGAAAGGGTTCTAAGGTGTCATCCTCAAAAAATTTTGAAAAATATCTAGTGCATTAATCTCACCTAGAAACACATAAAAACAAAAATATTAGAGGCGGAATGCAATTATTAAAGCTGCAAAAATTATTAAAAATAATAACAGTTGGCTACTCTTCGCCTATGGCGTTTTCTAGGCGATATCTACAAAAAAACTGTTTTTCACTTTATTTTTCTTTCTTTCTTCCAGCTCTTTCTTCTAGAAACTAGTTATTTCTCTCTCTCTCTCTCTTTGTCTGTGCTATACTTGATCTATGGCCACTGGATATACACTGGTGAAATAAATTAAGAGAATTTGCATATTTTATCGAATTTCATGAAAAGAACTGAACTGAATGTAAAACCACTGCTTTTAGACAAAAATGCAAATCTTATACGTGAAATACGTAAGCGTACACGTGTGTGTAGGCGGAGCCAGTAGAGAAACAATTTAACTGTAGAGAGTTCAATTTAACGCCCAGCGTCGTGTGTAACTTATGGAAACAGTTCCAGGATACCGGATCCATCGAGAGAAAGCCTGGGCAAGGTCGTCCAAGAGCCACGACGGCCAGAGAAGATCGCCATTTGTCGATTATAGCGAGGAGTAACAGGAGTGCTACAGCTTCTCAGCTCTCTCGTGACTTGTGTGCAGCCACAGGAACCCGTGAATCAAGGGTGACTGTTTCCAAAAGACTTCATGAGAGAGGGTTATTTGCAAGAAGACCTGCTGTTTGCGTCCCGCTCACTTCTACGGACAGGAGAATCCGTTTATCATGGTGCAGAGAGCATAGAGATTGGAGTATGGATCGTTCTCTTCACTGATGAGTCCCGGTTCAGCCTAAGCACCGATTCTCGCCGTACGTTCATATGGAGAGAACCAGGGACCCGCTACCTACCCTCCAATATCCGCGAAATCGACCATTATGGCGGAGGAGGTTTAATGGTCTGGGCAGGCATCATGTTGGATGGCCGCACACCTCTCCATGCCTTTGAAAGAGGCACTGTGACTGGTGTGAGGTATAGGGATGAGGTCTTGGAGCCCTATGTTCGTCTTTTCAGGGGTGCAGTTGGCCCTGAGTTCATTTTAATGGACGATAACGCGAGGCCACATAGAGCTCTTCTGCTCGACGATTTTCTAGAGAGTGAGGATATTCGCCGGATGGATTGGCCAGCCAGATCTCCAGCCCTTAACCCTATAGAGCATGTCTGGGGAGGGCAATTGCAACTCGCAAACCCCCTCCGGGAACCATCCAGGGAATGAAAACAGCGTTGCTGAACGAGTGGGACCAATTGCCACAGGAAATGATAAACTGCCTTATTTCAAGTATGAAATCACGCAGCGAGACCTGTATATCTGTAAGAGGGTACCATACCCCCTATTAACCCATTTTTTTGTTTATTCTGCAACCGCTGTTTTATACCTTCCGACTCCAACGAGTGTTACGCACGATCATGCGTATGTGTATTATAATATTATTGAATGGTTATTTGTTTTGTATTGTATCAATGTATGTACATATCAAATTTCGTTAAAATCGGTACAGTATTTCTAGGGATAATCGACCAGGTCTGCAAATTCTCTGAATTTCTTACACCAGTGTGTGTGTGTGTGTGTGTGTGTGTGTGTGTGTATATGTATATATATATATATATACAGGTGGGGGGAGAGAGAGAGAGAGAGAGAGATCTGCAACGGGTTAAGTCCACTGGCAAAGTTCTGGCGTTCATTCATTCATTCAGTCACTGGATACATCCTTATTCCAGTCACCTTAACTTGATCATGTCTTGTTTGAGTGACGTTATTCTATATAGGGGGTTTTTAAATTCATTCTTGGCCTCTATTGGCGTTCAAAATACAGTATTAATATCTACAATATCTTTTTGAGTTGGATGTTAATAATTCCGCTGGATATTTATATTTTTGGGCATATTTGAATTAGTAGAATCAGTGGTAATTTTTTTTGAAGACGCTTTCTTCGTTAGAAACTGACTTTTTTTTTTGTTGGACTCAGGAGAGACAGGCAACAACTTTCTAATTGGAAGTTAAAAGACAGGGGACTGTATAAAAATGCAAGTTTTGTAACTTTTTTATTAATATATACATATTTTTTCATTTGAACGGCATATAAGACGATGGACGTTATCATTTGAAACATTTTTTCTAATTGAAAGTTGTTCCTAAAACCAACGGTTCGGGAAATAGCTGTTGGACAACGATAAGAATGGACACCCTGTATATAGCATAGTTTATACTAGAAAATAGTAGAAGATAGTGCATAATTTACCTGTCGTTCTGTTAACCTCAAAAGTGATGCGAGTTGTTTTCTTTCAGTAGGTGATAGATACTTTTGAGAACCGAATGTTTTCTCAAGTTTTCCAGTTTGCAAACTCGTAAAACGAATTTGTCCACCTTTTCTCTTCGGAGGATTTCTTTGCATTGCGTGCCTCCATATCATTTGCCGACAAACTGCAATATCTAAAAAATAATAATCATTTAAACATATGTCTTTCCCACTATATAGTAATAGAGATCAGTAGTTTTTCTTTAAAATTTCAGGGATTTTTTTTGTTAATCAAATAATAGTTTATTCATTTAATTGGTGTGAGATTATAGCTCAATCATTCAATTTAATAGGCCTTGTTTTTTGACGCATTTCCGCTTTACGAAATTAATTATATATAATAGGTGTTTTTTTGTTTTCTCGCACTATACTACTCTTTTAAGTGCAGCGGGAAATGAAATTAATAAGTGGCATGAAGAGGATATTGCGATTATCAAAAAACTGGAGGAAATCGCGGTAGCGCCAAATCAAACAGGTAGTAGCACCATCTGACATATTGATAACCCGGTCTTTGTAAGCACTTTCCTCACTTGTTGTTGAAGCCGCAAACTGAGATAATGGGTTTTAATTGGTTCCAAATGCTTTCGATAAGCGTTATCTTCGGTTCCCATGAAACACTCCGAAGAATTTTGGGAGTCAGGATTTCCGGCGAGATATTAACTGTCATTCAGAAATTAATTTTATGTTGAGTGTCTTAAAAGCCCAGGGGATCTTAACAATAGAAGGACCGGACTATACGTTATACCTATAAGGGCCGCTGGCAGTCATTTTGACTGCTACTTCTTTTTTAGTGCAATACATTTAATCACACTGAATTTTTACAATAAAAAATAACAAGTATCATCCCACATTGTTAATTTGTTAGTTTTGTAGAAATTTACCTTTTCTTAAGCATACAGGGTGTCCGTAAAATGACTTTCCCACTTTAAATATGAAAATGTTGAGAGCAACTTAGGGCAAGATTTACCATGAAAAATAGATAAACACATTACATTTACATCGCATCGTATATTGCTTCATTTTGATGATGCACATCTTTTTATATGCATGTTCCAGTCTTTTTTATTCACACTTATTAGTTGTTCGCGCACGCTATGGATAACGTATATATTATTATGATACTGTAAATTTGCTTTGAAAGCAGATGGTGGCATGAAGAGTTATGAAATGTCGAACTAAAACAAAAACTGAGTTTACCGGGGAACAATCAGAGAACAATCTAAATCTGCCACGGATCGTTTAAGTGTTCTGGAACTGTGTCGCGGGTTACTTAAATGCTCTGGAATTGTGCCACGAGTCATTTAAGCGATCTGTAGATCGCTTAGTTTATTTTTACAAAATTGGGTTTGAGGGGGCAAGCCACATCACATAAACTTCGGGGCCACATTTGGTCCGCGGGTCAAGGGTTTACCATGTATGGCTTAAAGGGTGGGTCACAATGAATTTCTTAAAGAGAAATTTTGAGTTTTTACTTTTCAAATAGCATTGAAATTAACAGAAATCGATTATAATTACATATAAAGGTATTTTCTTTCGAAATTTAAATTTTTTTTTAATGTTTTTACATCAAAAAACTTTTTTTTTTTCGTCTGGGAAGGGGGGATTCCTCTCCTCTATGCCCCCCTCCCGCGTACTTTTCTGATCCCACCAATACGTGTTAGGAGGTAGGGGGCAGTTCTGACGAAATCTTGCTGACAGGGGGGGGGGGGGTTAAAAATGGCTAAAAATTTGCTGACGTAATACTTGAACGGCCCCTAAGTGCTAATGCGGCCTTTATCTCATCAACCGTTCGCCGTAGAGGTATAGTTTCAATTAAAAAAAAATTCTCAAAGGGCGTTCAAAAATTACCCTGTACAGTTTTTAGAGTGAAAATACAGTGTGTAACAAAATAAAAAAGTCTAAATTTTTATACGTTCCCCCGTCTTCTAACTTCCAATTAGAAAGTTGTTGCTCTGTCTATAAGATGAAAAAATTCTTCCAAGTGGGAATTCGCTGAGACATTTGAATTCAGAAAACAGGGAAAAGTTGGGAAAAGACTGCATAGAAATGAGGGAAAGCAGCATTGTTCTTCAGTTTTTTTGCTGTTCCTTCATAACTTTTCTCCGATTTTTGAATGCAAATATCTTAGCGAATTTTGCACTTCGCATTTTTTTTTTTTTTTTGTTGGCTTGAAGAGAATCGGGGCAACAAATTTGTAACTGGAAGTTGGAGGACAAGGGGAACGTATAAAAACTTAGATTTTTTGTGAAGCACTGCATGTTCACTCTCAAAACTGGTACAGGGAGTTTTGAACGACTTTTGAGCATTTTTAAATTGGAATCATACATCTACGACGGACGATTTATGACATAAAGGCCACATTAGCACTTACAGGCAACCCTGTATAATGAATTTGATTATTCTATAAACTTTTGGGACAACAGTCTTCATTTGCACACACACATTTGTTTTTTATTTCAAATGAGTTTTTGAATGCCAATCTAGTCTGCAATACAATAGTTTTTAAATGTTCATGCATTTATTTTCATTCGTTTTGAAAAACAACTTTTTCGAGATTCTATAAACTTTTGGGACAGAGTGTATGTACACGGTTGATTTGGAACAGTCGAATTCGAAAATAAGGAGCATCAACAATAAAACAGATTTTGACAGGAAAAAGGGTTATTTTTTGAAAATACGCATAGAAAGTTTAAGGTGCGGCTTGAACTGAAGTGTCAAAAGTGAATGTTTTCCGGCCTCGATAGCTCCGTACGATTTCCAGAGAAGACAGGAAAAGTTGTCTCTAGCAGCAGAGAATGGCTTCCGCTTAGAGTCCAACATCTTCTAAACGTTCTTCCGTCCGTCGGACACTCCTGGATGCATTACGCGGAAATCATTGCCACCAGCCTGCCGTTGATAGGTCTCGCATAGGGAAGTGCCATCGACTTCCTCATATGCATTTTACACAACCTGAGAGTATCTTTGATATGCCATATATGTCCGGAAATTCGAAAAATGTGAATTCGTTTTATACGGAAAAACAAAAGTAGAGTTGAACGAAGAATAAATTTACAAAAGGATTCGAATACTGAGCAGTTTCCTAATTTTTTGATCAAATTTGAGCATGAGAAAACGTAATTTTTCATTTTCAAATTTCATATGCAGTTAAACTCGGTCATAACGGCACCTCGGCTGTAACGTCAAAATTGCTGGTCCGGAATGAATTCCACAGATGATAATGTTGATGAATCTTGCTTATAACGTCAATAAAAAGCAACCACCTTAAATATAACGACAAAGTTTTCGTCACTTTTGTTTCCGTTTTACAATGACGTTTTCTTAAGAAATTCTAAGATTAGAGCTGATCACATCCATGGAATGTTTGTCTGCTGTTACATTTATATCTAAAAAAGAGACTGATTACATGTTTGAAGCCCCGACTTGCTTATATTGACATGACCATTATACAAAAAATTTCCATATTTTGTCCTTCACGACATTTTCCTATAAAAATGTATCGTTTTTTTTAACGAAGTTGGTTTTAATTTCCAAGTCTTTTACTAAAATCAGAGATGAAGGCAATTTGCAAAATTTATGTTTGAAGAGTTTCTTTTATCCCCGTAGAATATATTTTGGCAGACTTGCTGTAGCGTCGTATTTCTCGCCAAGGGTTATAAGGCCGAATGAATGAACGCCAGAACTTTGCCACTGGACTTATCCCGTTGCCGAGATCTCTTCCAACCCAGCTTCGAGGCAGAGTCTGGAACGGGGGGGGGGGGGGGATCGGGATTACACTATAAAAGTTTAATCAAAAAACTTTTACAAAACTTTTATAGTGTAATACCAGCCTAAGAATGGTATTACACTGTGAAAGTTTGATAAAAAAAATTTTATGTGACCAATAAGCACATCTGTTATCTGTAACATTCGAACGAACTTAATTGATCCGCCTATTGGTCGCATTTTTCAAGTTTCATAAACGAACTTTTATCAAACTTTTATAGTGTAATCCCGGCCTAAGCAATGTTTGCTAATTTTGCCGTCATTTGGAGATATGTTTGGAGAGAACCGGCGAGATATGTCACGTATTAATTTTTAAAATTACTCGTATTTTTCTTGATCAAATATGGTCGTTCTGAAAATAAAGAAATAAGAACTTCACACACACCAGTATTTGAATGCCTCTGCTTATACTTTTCCCCAAAAAAAAGTCTTACAAACGTCAACCTTGGTTGTAATCACATCTAAGTTATAACAGAAAAATTTCGAGACATCTTCAATGTCGTAAAACCGAGTTTGACTGATACGTCACCCCAGGACCGCAACTACAAACGAAAATGTACTCTGTCCCCCGGGGCAGTGTCAAATTTGGCATCCCTACACATTATTTTGAACGGAAAAAGAGTAAACTTGGTGCCCTTCCTGGTCCAGAGCCCGGGGCATCAGATCTTCCTGCTCTCCCATAGTTGCGGCCCTGGCGTTACCATAATATATCGATCTAAAAAACAAATTAATCAGAACAGCTAAAAAAAGAGTGAAAGATCCACGTCATACACTTAGCTATCTCAATATTATCAAAATATCCTGGACAAAACAATACACTAGACCAGTGGTTCTCAACCTGGGGCCATATGGCCCCCTTGCGGTTCTGGGATATTCTAGGGGGGCCACGGGAGAAAATCAGAAGAAAGCTGATCCACGACAGGTGGTGAGGGAGCTAAAAAGAGAAAAGCTTTAAAAGTGAAACACATGGTTGAAAAATATTACCACTTTCAGAATTCATCAGATCCGCCATAGAACTAGGGATTAGGGGTTAAAAGCGGACGAGACATATGCGGACATGTCGGAAATCGGGACATATGCGGACATTTTATGTTTACCAATAATCAAACGTTACTGGCGAGTAATTCTGGCGATTTTTAAGGTACGTTCTCTGGTCGCGATCGGGTCAAAATCGGACATTTTATGTTAACCGATAATTTAACACTTATTGGCGAATGATTCTGGCGATTTTTCGAGCTACATTTTCTAAATGTGTTGAATGAGGTGAGGGGGGAAGAATAAGTTCCTGGAAAGTTTGAAGAAGAATCAATATATGTCGGCTGCCGACCCCATGGGAGATGGTATTTACTTTTTCACGCTCAAGTGAATAACTCGAAACCTATTGAATCGGAATATAATCATACTGACATTAAAAACACTTTTTTCCAGAGAAAATCCAGACTTTACGAGAAAACGGGCATATATGCTATACATGGGCAGAGCTGTACCCATGTCTAGTCTGATTAATTTCATCTATTAATCTCAGTGTCAAAGCTCTCGAAATTTCTGCCTGCAAAGCAATCTGGCTACCTTGCGTTCCAAACCGAATTCATTTTATAAGTCACTTGCTGCCAAACATCATCAATAAGTTCTATGAGCAATGTGGAACATTAAAATGATGTTTCTAGAAATATATAGTAGTAATTATATATGTGTCAGAGGTTATTGCAAAACGTGTTTCAAAAATTTCTTTGATGAAAACCGTCCCAAAATTTGAAATGACATGCTGATCTATGAGCTGGATAAAAGGAGTCGAATTCGGAGGAATGTATTTGAAAAAATCGAAATGCGGCCGTAGACACTTCAATTCCTCCATTATCATTTCGAATTTAGTCAAATATTTTCCTGCTTGCGTGTTCGTAAACCGAATCAATTTTTGTTGTTGGTAAACCGAATTTAACGCAAACCGAGACGTTCGTAAACCGAAGGTTGACTGTGTCAGCATTCTTGCTATTAGCGGGACTACGAAGACTTTGAATAACTGCCTTTGCAAAGTAGGTAGTAGAATTTCATGTGCATGCCCATCAACAGAAGTCTTTTAGATGACTACTGAAAGTAGTATGATTCTATTTATCAATGACTTCATACCATGCCATAACGTTGCAAAAAATATTATCTTGGAAAAGCTTCTTCCCAAAGTACAAAATTTGGGTGCAAAGTTGATGTAAGTGTTGTCACGGCGTCAGATAGGCCCAGCATAAAACCACTGTATATGCTGCAGAGGTTAATTTGTTGCGTCGAATATCGTGTAAAAAATAAATGTATTTAAACTCTTCTGCTGCTGTCAAACTTTTTTCTGTCTTTTCGAAAAAAATGGCTGTGACTTTTGCGTTCATGAGAAAATTAACTTGATGCGCAAAACGTGCGCGAATGGATATATAGTAGTTTGGTCCTTTTATAAATAGTCAATAACATCCATAATTTTCGGATAGAACTCAGAAACGGAAGGCAACTGAACTCTTAATTCCCGAGTTAGAATTCAAAAGCATTTTGCTCAGCAAAATCACTACCTATTTTCGCTTAAAATTGTAAATGTTCGAAATTTTGAGGAAAAGTTATAAAAATCAAAATTTTCGTATTTATTCATCTACATCGGCTAATTTCACTTTTATCGCATTTATTCCGTAAATATGAAAATTACGCTTCCTTAATGATATGAATGAAATAATATTGAGAATAAGTTAGGAAAATAAATAAAAAAACACAAAAGTAAAAATTTGCCGCAAAAAATAGTGATTACAGACTGCATTGGAATGTTGAGAATATGTACTATCTCAAAACTAGTCATTTCGTCAAAACCAACACCAGTTTTGGAATCAGCAGCCCACTAAAACCTTTACCCTAAAACCGTTGAAGTTTCTTTGGTAAACTGATTTTTGTTTTGTTTTGAGCAGTGTTATAGAGGATATTTTAACACTTCTAACGAAATTAGACATTCCCTGTGTCTGCCCCAGTCTGGCTGTCTCTCTCTAAGGGAATTCGCGCGTTTTTAGTTTATTCAAAGTTCTTTATGACTTTCTTCAAAAACGCTATAAGCGGGATCCGAATTGGACAAAAACCGAGACTGTCATGTAAAGCCAACAGATCTATCCACCCTATTTTGTAGGTTAACTATCATTCTCCTTCGACGAAGAAAAAGTTTACCCCCCCCCCCCGCACTCATGAGAAAATCTTCCGTACACTACTGAATGGAATTCACTGCACACACAATGTACTTACAGTTCCCGTTTGAACTAGACTGGGACAGAAGGAGTCTTCTCCTGAACTGGGGTCTTCCGTGTACCTATAATAATTAGCTAAAATTTTTCACAAGCATCTTTATAGTTAATTTACTGTGCAATCAAACAAAAACTATAGCATTCATATATCTGCAAACCATGTCAGTCTCCCTTATAAAGATTTCATGGGTCTTCGCAGTCCTAATCTGTAACGAATTAAGTTATTGAATTAATAACAAAGCAGGGGAGATCCGAGTCAGTGCTGTGGGTTCTGAGCACCCATGGTAATTTTTGGCATGCATCCGACACCTGCAGAATCGACAGAAAGCAAATTTATTTGTTGAAAACAAAGATGAGTACCTACTGGTTCGAAACACTTCCGAAACTCCCGATCTTAGTCCTTGGTAATTTGAGGTAGTCTCGGTGCCATTCACCCCAGATTTTCGACCAGTGACCCCAGTAATTTTTCTCGAACGGTTGAATATAAGCAAAGGTTGTCCGGCCTCCTCCTCCGGTCCATACTCCTCTGGAGCATTTGAAATAAATTTCTTAGTATATGTAGTTATTCGTGCTCTTTACCCATTTTCGGACAAGTGTAACTAATGATGGTTCATCAATAAGAGCTGCAATGTGAATCAAGTTATCAAGCATAATCAAGAACAATAAAAAAATCCTGGACCACAAAACGGGTAAGTTTATTTAAACGTGGGACGTATAGTATAACTAAAATTCAATGTCAATCATTTGAGTTTACAAATAATTTTATTTACAATTAAAAACACCAATTTTATTTATGATTGTGTTGAATTTTAAGAAAATACATATTCGGCCGCCGAGTATTCGGTTATTCGCTCAAATCACTATTCGTCCCATCCTTAATAAGACAGTAATAGAATTTCAATTCTGAATCAATTAAGCATGAAGATCGCATGTATCTAATTGATATCTATCATTTCGATTCATTATGCTCAACTCAAAGATAGACCACCTATTATATGCAAATGCATAAATATTAAATAATACAGTGGATCCCGCCTATAACGTTTTCCAAAAAACTGTCATGGAAAACGTTGTAAGCGAGAACCGCTTTAAATGGGGAAATCTTAATGAGAATTACAGTCGATCCTGCTTATATAGTTTTCCCGCTTAGTACGACTTATTCTGGAGTTTCCAACTCACTAATTCGCTCTAAGATTTTCCATTAAAAGCATTTCCCCGCTTACAATGTTTTTGTGACAGGTTTTTTGAAAAAATGTTATAAGCGGGATCCACTGTACTTAGAGTTGAAACCGCAGAAATAAGTCGAACTAAGCGGGAACGTTAAAAACGGGATTGACTGTAATCGGAATAAGTGTGTGTGTGCATAGTTTTAGATCACTTCATTAGAATAAAATCTTTTTTTAATGTTTCTGTCGAACTAGTTCGCATGTTTTCTATATTATCATATTTCTATCCACGTGTGGCATCTGTGAGTTGCCGTGATTTTTATTGATTAAATTTAGTTCAGTTGATGTAGTTATTTTTCTTTTCCCACGATATATCTTGCATGTACGATCAATCGATATCATTTATGTATATGATCGTATAAGTGCTCATTAACTTATGTATGGTTTTACTAATTTTCCCTCTTATGAAACAATCAACTTCCATTGGTTTGACAATGCCGCAGTCCACGCACTGTGCTGATAATACTCAGGCGACATTAGTTGTAGAGACCCTTCCTAGAATAGAAATCCCTCGGGATAAGGACTTATGATCACCTCCGCGCCGAGCCCGATAATAATAATAATAGTTCTACTGAAGCTATATATTTATTATTATAGTGTTGGTTATGTCGGCGTTTTTTTTTTTTTTACGTGTAGCAATCCATCACTTGTCAGTGGTTCAAAGAGGACGGGTTTTTTTTTACTTGTTCTGGCGACTGGTAGACGACTCACGTCTTTCATTGTTCAAATTTCATCAAAAGTTTCTCTGCATGTCTTTATAATGTCCATCAAAGAGAAAATCGCCACTTAGCAGCTTGGTGGAAAAATTAGGGATAAACCGCCAACATCGCCGGCTCGGCAAAATTTGTCCGATTTTGACCCGGCTTCTTGTTGTATCCATTTTGTCGCCATTTAACAGGTTGGAGAAACAAATGGGAGATACAGCGCCAACATCGAGGGCGCGGCAAAATTTGTCCGATTTTGACCCTATTTCCATGTTGTCCGCATATGTCCCGTCCGATTTTGACTCGCTACCGAACTAGGGCCATCTTAACCCTGGGTCTATGCGGGCATGACCAGGGGTCTTCAAGTCTATAATGGAGGGAGGGGGACTGCAGTATATGGGATCTGGTACTATGATTTTCATATGTAAGATGTTTCATATGTATGATTTTCATATGTATGATTTTCATATGTATGATTTTCATATGTATGATTTTCATATGTATGATGTTTCATATGTAACAGCTTACATGTGAAAATCATAGTACCAGATCTAGTACCAGCTAAGTATGGACGGCCGCCAGAGAAAAGGTTGATGTGTTGGGAGAGTCGATTTATCGTGCATGTTCGTTGGATCGTCCCGTATTTACACAGATCCTTTTTTACCATATAATTTGACTCCTGGGAGAGATGATAATCCATCATTTGAATCCGTGCCTAGCCAGGATTCTAGAGATTTACCTGATTTATTAAAATTTCATCACATAATGAAAAAATAGAAAGTATCTCACTCTTGGATGAGGGTAGAGGGTGCCCTGAATAGGACACGGGGACCACGAGAAAAAAATGTGATCCATAGGGGGGGCCATGAGCTGAAAAAGGTTAAGAAACACTGCACTAGACCAGTGATTCCCAACATGGGCGTTAACGCCCTCTTGGGGGCAATGAAATGTTCCAGGGGGGGCGGTGGAAGCTACGGATATAACATAATAACATAGGATCCTATGGGTTACATAGCGTTGGGGGCGATGGGGAGAAAAAAATTTCTCAAGAAGAGGGCGATGGGACAAAAGAGGTTGGAAACCATGCATTAGACCATGGCTCTCAAAGTTTACGTCGTGGCTCATAGGGGCGTCACCAGCATTTGTCCTTAGGTGCGTCGAGGTGAACTGGTGATATTGATGTGGGCTTTAAGATGATTCTTTGTGGGACTGTTCTAGGGAGCAGCGGAAAAATTTGATTAGGGCAAGAAAGCCGTGGTTGACAAAAGTTTGAGAACCATTGCAATAGAACAGTGTTTCCCAAAATCGGCAATATCGCCCCCTGGTGGGCGATGGAAGCTACGGGACTTAACATAGGATCCTATGGGTTCACTTGAGTTGGGCGATGGGAGGAAAAAAATTGCTGATGAAGGGGCGGTGGAATGCAAAGTTTGGGAAACTAAATGCACTCGACCCTTACAAGCCTGCCACGACCGATGCTAATAAAATTGATACGAAAGGTCATTGTGGAGTTCTTCATGCTCCAAGGACCCCTCGGGGCACGACCTTGTATTAAAACTACCAGATCGTGGTGCACACAATCAAGTCGGAGTCGATTAAACCGGATAATGCAGCTAACGCCGGTCATGAAAGAATCAGACCATATTCAAATATTCTAAAGGGGAAGGGCACGGGTGAGAATGACGGTCGGTTAAGACCACCAAGAGATGTGAAAAAATTAAAATATTAAGAAATAGGAAAAAAGTAAGAGTACCGTACTTTCAGAACCCAGCAGAACGATAGAATCTGGTACAGTACCATGATTTTCGATAGCGAATGTGTAAATATGTAAACTAGTCAAGTGCGGGCATCAGAGCATCATTTTTCCCGCGGGAGAGGTTGATGTTGAGACCGCACTTCATAGAACCCTACAAGAGTGAAGCTCACTGATAACTTAAAACTCTTAACACAGAGATCCGATGCTCGACCGCTGGGAAATTTTTATTATCTGTAAATTTTATACCTGTAAAGTTTTTGTTCACTTTAATCTTTTCAGTACTGACGGTATTTTAAAGTACGACCAACTGAAAAGTTGGTAACCTCCGTAACATCCCTTACATACATTGTTGGGTGTTGGTATTTGGAAATATAAAAGGTTAGGTTGTGCAACTATTTTACGATAACCAGATGACGGCACAAGAGCGTGGGGCTATTAGTTTTTTAAATGTTAATTAATAAAATTCAGTTAGATGTTTCGCCCCTGTAAAAGTGTTTACTGCATTGCACTTTTTGTGATGCGGTAAAACACCGTTTTTATTTTACAAAATGCTCCTTAACAAATGTATGAAACAAATTATGGCTTTCTTTGTGGTAAAATAATTAAAAATTCATTATTATGATTATTCAATACATTATTCATATAAATTCAACGTATTTGAATTGGTATTTTTCATTTTTACTAAAGGCGTATGGTGCTAACGAAACTTCCAAGCACCGGGTTAATTAACCCTTTTACGATCACGGACGTAATATTACGTCCAAACGTGATTGGAATAAATTCTAACAAGTTCTCTGTGTTTTCTTTCCTCTTTTTTCACCATCGCGAAGCTTTATAGTAGCCCTATCAACTCTCTCTGAAGTTGCTTTTTCTTTCCCTCCTTTATTTCTATATCCCTATTAATTATTTTTTTCCCACACATATAGTGTATCTTTCTACTATATACATGTAAGAGTGAAAGAGAACACAGAGTGAGGATGAAAAAAAGATTATGAAAAACTCTCTTATCTACCTTATCTACACTGCTGGCCACCCAAATTGCAACACCAAGAAAGACAAGAGATATCGCAACAATATTTATTTTGTAGATAACATGTTGACCAAGCATCAAATGATTAAATTTATAGACTTCTGGGAAGTGTGGTTCCTGCCAAAATCAGTAGCCAGAGTAGTCGCCATTGTTGGAGATCACCGCTGCCACACGCCTCGGCATTGATTCAAAGAGACTTTGGATGTGTTCTTGGGGTACAGCAGACCAAGCAGCTTCCACGCGTTGCCAAAGTTGATCTGGTGTGGCAGCTGGGGATGTAATCTGGGTCAATCGTTGAGCAACCATGGACCACATGTTTTCTATCGGCGAAAGATCCGGAGAGCGAGCTGGCCAGGGAAGCAATTCAATCTGGCGATTGACGAAGAACCTTTGGACAATGCGTGCCACGTGTTGTCGCGCATTATCCTGTTGAAATATGGCTGTGGGCAAGCCCTGAAGGTAAGGAAGGACAACTGGCTCCAACACCTCGGAGATGTAGCGCTGGCTTTTTAAAGTACCGGCAATGCGTACTAGAGGAGTGCGAGAGTGATATCCAATACCGCCCCATACCATAATACCCGGTGCAGGACCAGTGTGGCGGTGCATAACGCAGCTGTTCAGCATCCTCTCTCCACGGTGTCTCCAGACTCGAATCCGACCATCGTGGTGTTGCAGACAGAAGCGTGACTCGTCAGTAAAGACAATTTCATTCCATTGTGCCGTCCACATCCTTCTTTCATCGCACCATTGGCGGCAAAGACGTCTGTGGTTCTGCGTCAAGGGTAGACGAAGCAACGGACGTCTTGCGGACAGACCACTCTGCTGTAAACGGCGTCGAATGGTACGCGCAGACACTGGATGATGCGGTACAGACTGAATGTGCTGTGCTATGGTTCGTGATGTGGCTGAGCGATCCGTCACTGCCATACGCACAATACGCCTGTCATCACGTGAAGTGGTGCACTGAGGTGGATGCGATCGAACACGTCGGTCCGTCGTACCCTCCTGCATCCAACGATCACATATCCGCATTACAGTTGTTTGGTTTCGTCCAACACGACTACCGATTTCCCTGAAAGATAATCCACAATCTCGGTAGGCCACTATCCTTCCTCTGTTGAACTCGGATACTTGATCAAAAGATGATCGCTGTTTTCTACGAGGCATAATTGATCGTTTTTTTGAAAAAACCACAAGAAAAACACAATTGCCGTACTTCAAATCGACGAAATCTCCAAGCCTTAAATAGCGCTTTGAAGTGGCGCCACAGGCGCGCGTGATGTGCGTCTGCGCTGAAATTCTAATCATTTGCATGTCTCACTTCCGCTAATGCATGTTGTAAATTTCATATTATTTGCATGCTTCCTTCACGGTGTTGCATTTACGGTGGCCAGCAGTGTATTATACTTTTTCCTTTCCCCTTTTTCCTCTTTCTAACTTGCGGTTATGTTAGGACAAGGTTACCAGATTTATCACTGATTTGCCAAATAGAGATAATCCAAATTTGTTGCCAAAAGCTTGTATGTGAGGTGGTTAAGCCGTTATGTACAAGATAATTTTTTGAAAATAATATATATTTTTTGTTTTTAGGCCTTAATTAGAATTAAAAGGACCTACCAAAAGACTTTCATGATAGCTATTTCATTTTTTCATAATGGTAAGGGTTAAATTTAGGCAAAAAAATCAATTCAGTAAGTAAAAGTTTCTCTCTCCTGGATGAGGGTGGGGGGGGGGGCTGAATAACACAGTGGGCCGATGTGCGAAAAAAAGCTTAAGAAACACTGCAGTAGAAAATGAATTTAGTGATCAACTTACCATTGCTGTGACTTTGAATATTTTGTACCGGATAGCAGTGGGCTTGCGTAGAACTGCGATTAGCTGAAGATCGTGAAGAAGCTGCATTCGCAGAACCAAACTTTCTAGGATCCATTTCAACTGGACCAGTCAACTTGTTCAAAGACGGTACCAAACCCTCAGAATTTAAGAGTTCATTACGCAGCACGAGAACAGCTGGTTCACCTCTGCCGTTGACCAACACGTTGGTGGCAGACGGAAACGCAAAAGGTGAAGTGTTAGTTGGAGAAAATAATGGCGATTCGATCCCGAATCGACTGAAGCCAGCACAGAGTGGTGATAGAAAAAGTGGCGGTGGCCTCGTAGGCATTGGATGAACGACTAGGCTATGATTTTGAAATGAAGATGAGAAAGAATTTCTCTTTTCATCGTTACCATTATCTGCCGACAAACATTCTTGACGGAGTTCTAATGAATCGCGTTTACCAAAGAGATCATTACTGTCCGTGTCGGAAAGCGTCGATGAGTCACTGCCTGATTGTTTGTCATTTCCAAGTATATCATCTATCATAAAAGATTTGCTTTTACGGTTCTGTTCATGTAAATTTCTTTTAAGTGCAAGTACAAGCTTAGGTGAAGTCTCGGAAAAGCTTCCAGGTGACAGTTCATTATTCATTTGAAGGCTAGAACTTGCCATATCTCCAGATTCAAAGCGGTTGCACATCTTATATACAAAGATTTCAGAATATATTCGCTTCAAACATGAACGTCTTTCAGCTCAGCTAGATTTTCACTCTGGATTACATTTCTCGTATCGACCTGCATGTAATTAAGAAAAATGAGCGAATAAGATTATCCTAAACTCAACCTTGTGTGATACAGTCAAACTTGGTTAATTTTATGTCCAAAGTTACTGGAAAAAAGTTCGAATTATCCAGTTACTCTATCCTGAACTAGTAAAATGACTACAAATTGCAACTTAATCATCGACATTCACATAGAATATTAATTATCAATTATTAAAATTTTATCATCGGTTACGAAACTGTTTCCCAAATTTATAATAACTTATAAAATTTGGTAATTGATCTTAGCTGCTACATTATTCCTCTGTTCTGGAATCAGCATCACTGTAGAATTTCTCGACCATACTCAAAGTCTGATTTACAAATCGGTAATTTAACACTTCATGGAAGTGTTAGGGAACTATTTCCAAATTTTGCGTATCATTCTTATGCTATCAAGGAAATATACTTTCATTAACGTTTTACAATTTGTACTTTGACTATAAAAAGATTCAGATTTTGGAATTTTGCACTTTGATCTATAGGTTGAAGAACATAAATGGTATCAAGAGGTACACATTCTCTCGATGCACTTCAGCTGAACAATGGTGAAATGGGCATTAAATTATCGAAGAAAGAATAGAGGAAAAAAACTGAATTTTGAAACTTTTATCAGTCTTTAAAATTTTTTTGTTTAACAAATTGGTTGAGAAAAACAATTTCTGACCTCTTGTAGAAATTTTCTGAACTAAATTTGCTCATACAAGAATTATAATTTTTTCCTTCCAACTTCGAATTATCCAAAACATTCGAAAAAAATTCGAATTAAACAAGAAATTTTGACATTAAATTAGATGGAAAATCCAAGGAGAGTTCGTAAGAGTTCGAATTATCCAAAGTTTGAATTAATATATAGTTCTACTGTATTTCTTTTCTTTACGAATTTAAACACGTTAAATAAATTTGAATGCTCGTCTTGAAGTATCTATGCGATATGATGCACCTGTAGAATAGACTGTATGCTATGTTAAGAAACCGTAAAAAATATGACGCTGAACCTTGGAAATTAATTAAAATTTCAGAATCACGGGGTATGAAATTAGAATTTCAAAATAAACGAATGAAAACACGTAGTTACACAAAATAGTCTATGCACATAATTTAGAGTTATACTTGGCATGTTTCTTAGCATCGCTTTCTCGCTACAGGTGCAGTCCATTGTACAGGCGCAATGAAAATGAGAAATTCGCGAAACTTTCATGGTACAGTGCATAGGCATAAAACTGTAGAAAATATTAGGGAGTGGGGGCCAAAAAACCCGATATTTCTATAGGGGTTACAGAAACGGTGGGAAATATTGGGGGGGGGGGAGGAGTTCATGCCGTTTATGTCCATAGTACAGGGCCATCAATCATACAATATCACATGTACTGGGCAAAGATATGTACTAGGAGCTCCTGTCAGCCTGCTGTAATTGTTGTCAATTACAATATTAGGATTGCAATATTAAGATGTGAGGCCCCCTGTATCAAGGTGCGATCTTGCTTTAAGTTCCCCGCCGCGAAGGGTCTGAAAGTATCTTCTAAAGGAAATTTAAAAAAAGCTCTGACATGGAAGAGTATAATTTTTTTTTTGCCAATTTAAAATTTCGAAATTAAGACATGAATGTTCGTGAAAAAAAATAATTTCAAATAATTAATTCCACTTTATACAGGTGATTCTAAATTCATGGGGCAAACTTTAAGAGATGATACAAAACTCCTAAACAAGCATTTTCGGTCACAGAATGTGCGGTCGAATCCCAACCGGTAGAGGGTGTTTTCAGAGAATGCACAACAGCACTTTTCACCAAAAGCAAATATATCATATTCTTCTGACGGATTTGTTGCAATAAGTGCAATCAACCATTTGAGGGTGCAGGGTATTGTAATGCGGTAGGCCTTCTCATGGTGCAACCTGGATAACGCAAATTCTACTACAAGTCATTGTACCATTTGATCATTATTTGGCGCAGCATAACCGTGATGGTCCTTGCACCAATAAGAAACAAACTCCAATCCAATCCGAAGGTGCATATGCACCCACGACTGGTGACAATGGCTCACATTCTATGGTTAAAAATGCTTATTTAGGTATCTTACATCACCTCTTAAAGTTTGTCCCGTGAATTTAGAATCACCCTGCATATTTTAAATAATATAGTTAAATTTCGATACAACGATACTCTGCGGACAATGAAAAATATTATTGTAAAGAATTATCGTTATATAGAGAGGCAGCAGTTTAATATTAGAGTATAGACATTTTCAAATAAGCCTTGAAAAATATCATTGCAGAGGGATTTATCATTATATCGAGTATCGTGGTTTCATTGTATCCAGTATATAAGCATGCTAAAATTTGAATTTATGTTTCACTGCATTACAGTTTAGTTCATAATAGTGGCTAGTTTTAAACGAAAAAGAAAATGTATGTCGACGTTTTTTTTCCTAATTTTAAATTCAAAGTTAAAAATTGAAAAAAAAAACTGAATTGAAAAAATCCTAAAAAAAATCAATTTATACATTTTCTTCAACTTTAACGTTGTAAATATTGGTTAGTTTTAAATGGAAAAAAAAATCGATATTAAAATTTAAACTTGAATTCAGAAAAATTGAAAAAAAAATTGAAAAATAAATTCAATTAAGAAACTTGAATCTTTTTGTTATTAATTTGAAATTTTCCGAATTTAGTCGTATCGACATAATTGAAGCGACACAAAAAAAAATTAATTTTAATTTTTCGATTTAGTGGGAGAAAATGTAAATTTCATAATTATTAAAAATTAATGCAATTGTTAAAAAAATTAGAAATATAATAAGGCATGAATTTGAGAGAAACGTGACATACCGGTGATGGTGCCTGTCGCATATATTGTACACACACAGATATGAGTGACACTTAGCGGCCAACTGTTCATAAAGCTGGTGATAATAACTCTCGTTTTTTTTTTGTTTTTTTTTTTAACTTTTTCCGTTTCTACGGAACAAACTCACCGTCATCGAAATGAAAGAGGAAGTCCGTGATAATCAGCACAGGACATAACCGACAACAACAACTATCTTTTGCTACTTCCAGCTTCTTCAGTGCTTTTTGCATGCTATAATGATAATAATAAATATACAGGGTGTCCTGATATTTATTATTATTACCATAGCCTAGGGCATTTTTTGGTATTTTCGCGATATTTTTTCCACTTTTTTTGACAATCGAAAAAGAGTGAAAAAATTAATTATATGAATTGGGCACTAATGAAAACGTATGCTTGAATTTCTTGGAAACTAAAATAAAAGATGCTTTTTTTGCCTTCCTAACCATAGGCAGGCATACACTGGAGGGCGGTGGTTTCGTTTTCGTTTTTTACTGCAAAAAACCTCATTTACCCCTCCTCCAGTACGCCAGTCACGGCCCCCACATCCAGAAACAGGGCCCGCCTGTCAGATTCTTCATTGGCCTCTCAATAGTGAATTTCTTGAGAGATTACAAAAAGGGTAAGAATCGTCTCGGCCTGTCAGCCCCAAACTTATGGGGGGGGGGGATATACTGCCACTGTTTCCTAATGTTTCCCGATTTATTAATTATGACTCGTTTATTAGAAAAATTGTTGTTTTTTTTAATTTAATTTTTACAATTTACATATGTATTTAAATATATGTTATTTATATATATTTAAAAAATTTATACATATGATTTTGATACTATCAAAATTTTTTCTTTGGACATTCGAACATAATCAAAAATTACCTCGTTGGGCCATGGGCGGAGATACGGAGGGACAATCCCCCCAGCATCAAAGGTGAAGTCCACTGATCTAATGCATATATGTATAGATGAATTGACATCATCATCATCGTGCCCCCCTCAGCAATAATGACCGTGCGCCCCAGACTTCCAAGTCTATCTCCGCCTATGCGTTGGGCATTTTGTCTGTTGTGGCCTTGTATTTGTATTCCAGAAAACTTTATTTTATTATTTGATGTGGCATTTTTTTCCCAATTTTTAAGGCATTTTCGTGAAGTCATTTTTTCCAAGATCTTTTTAAGGACAACAACATTCGGGCCTTGATTATTACATGCAAAATCCTAATTGATCATTGATCATTCTTGTCGCACCACGGTCATTTTCTGCACAAGAGGGTTAATTAGACCGGGACCTACAATTTATTGCCCATTCCGAACGGCAGGCTTGTTTTTATACTCATCGAGAGGTTGGTGCGCTAACCCTTCGATGGGGGACTCAATGCGGTAGCAATTTTTTCTGTGGTCATATCGCCGTTTTTGTTGTACCCCTGGGTCAGGAAATTTTTTTGACAAGGACAAACCGGGTATCGAACTCGCGACACCTCTAAACATCCTTTGGTACTTCAGGCGAGTATCTTATGGACCTGGTCTACCGCTCCCTACAAAGTCCTAATACGGCCTTTATCTCATCAACCGTTCGTTGTACAGGTATGGCTCTAATTTAAAAAAATGCTCGAAATGTGTTCAGAAATCATCCTGTACCAGTTTCGAGAGTGAAAATACAGTGTCATAAAATGAAAAAAAATCTAAATTATTCATATGGTCCCCCCGTCCTCTAACTTCCGATAAAAATTTTTGTTCTGTCTCTCCTGAGGCCAACAAAAACAGTTCCACGTTTCCAAGTGAATACCCACCGAGATATTTGAATTCAAAAATCGGAGAAAAGTTGGGAAAGACCACCATTCTAACCACCACCGTTGAGGCCTCGGCCAACATTATTGTATAAACACAGTAATACAAATAAATAAATAAATGAGGGAAAGGAGCGTTGCCCGTTAGTTTATGCTGTTCTTTTTCATTTATTCTCTGAGATTTTGGAATTCAAATATCTCAGTGAACATTGCTCTTAGAAACGTGGAACCTTTTTTGTTGGCCTTGATATTGCAACAACTTTCTTATTCGTAAATTAGAGGACGGGGGGGGGGGGGGGAAATCGAAAATTTTTTTCATTTTTTATTATATGCAAACACAAATACAAAGACCACAACAGGCAAAATGCCCGACGAGGTGGCTGAAAAAAGATGTCCATAAAAAATATGGATGACAAATATAATCAAAATACAGCAATCCAATATGAAAGCATATATCTCGAAAATAATTAGTAATATACAGGGTGTCCTGTAAGTGCTGATGTGGCCTTTATCTCATCAAACGTTCGTCGTAGAGATATGACTTCAATTTGAAAAATGCTCAAAATGTGTTCGTAATCACCTTGCTCTAGTTTTGAGAGTGAAAATACAGTGTGTCACAAAATAAAAAATCTACATTTGCACATACGGTCCCCCTGTCCTCTAACTTCCAACTAGAAAGTTGTTGCCCTGTCTCTCTTGGACACCACAACCTCCCTGCGAATCCCTGCGACACCGCAACCTGGAATTGTCCCTTACTAAACGATATTGGTGTCCCCTTGTCGAAGAGCAGTCGATTAAAAATGTATTAATAATAACTCCTCATCCATCTTATTCATCTCGTTAAAAATTGTAAACACTTAGATCATATCTCACCCCCCCCCCCCGCCGACATTTTATTACACATTGCATTTTAACGCTCGAAACTTGATTTCTGAACACATTTTGATCATTTTTTAAATTAGAACCATACATACCTCTACGATAAGAGTCTCCAACACGTGGGTGGCCCAACCGAGGATATTTTAGTGGCCCTCCAAGATACTCTTTGATTAGTTAGAAGTAAAATCAGCATTCTACTATCTAAAGCCGGGTTTTCCTAGGGGTAGGATTTCTGCTGCGCGTCCAGCTGCACACGGCGCAGAAATTCTACTCCTAGGTAAATATAGCTTAAAATATGATTGAATTCTCTCCATTGTGCGAACGATTGATATATATCTACAGCAAAATCAATTCCTGACCAGAATTCTTATTGGCCACAGTTTCAAATTTAATTCAATAAGGAAGTAATTTGTTACATCCGAAATTTCTTTTTTATCAATATTGATCGAAAAGTCAAATTTAAATAAATTTGGTGAGGAATCACTATTTGAAGCTAAAAGTTGATGGTTTTCTTTAATATCAGACTGACTAGCCCTGGGTGTTCTTAGTCATAACTTTGAGTGAGCGAGCTCTAAATTTGCAAATTAATGAATAATTGCTGATAATTGAGGATTGTTAATTGATTAATTATTGATAATTAATTAATTTTTTTTTTGCAAATATACTCACGGATATAACCTACCCCTGATTTTTTCATTGCTTGTTCTTTAGGTGGGGAGGGGTTGCCCAACCCCTGTGACTCATTCCCCGCGGAGCTTCACAGATTTATTGATGTGGACCTTGGATGCAAAAGGTTGAAGGCCCATACTCTATGACGAGCGGTTGATGAGATAAAGGCCGAATTAGGACTTACGGGACACCTTGTATGATGTGCATGTTTATTTTTCAGGCGATGAATCAATGACAGACAACAAATGAAAAAAAAAATTTGTCACTTTTTCTTCCGTTGGAGACAAAAATCACTAAATGCGATTTTTTGATACTTTATTTCAAGAATTCCTAACCATTTTCAGTCGTGACACAAGATCAGCTGTGAAACCTATGGGACTGTTTGTTTTTCGAAATTCGAGAGAACAGTAACGCAATAAGTGCATTTATAACAGAACTGTAAGTGGATTCGTATGACTTGCTAAGGGTGACTCCGTATTGATGAGACATAGCAGAATGTATTGAGATTCTTTCACATGACCAGAGCGTGCTTGGTAAGAGAGCCAATGTGCAAAGTATAATAATAATAATACATATAAGAATATTGAGGCTCTACAGACTCATCTAGGAAAAGTCACTGCGAATCGAGTTTGTGGGTACCCATACCTCAAGAATCCCTATCTGTTAGTGAAAGCCCCTGTGAACCAAGTTTGGGTCCGTGACCCATAGCTCAAGATTCCCGCGAATGTGAGCCGATCTCTCAATTAAAAAGCAGATACAGAAATGTACCCTGTAGTCTGGTGCAAACATAGACTTTGATGACCTCCACATAATTTTGAACAAACACAGGGTGAATTTGATTCCCTGGACATCAAACACGCCTGCCCTTCCCTGTCTGTGGCCCCGCAGAGTGAAGTCCCGTCGTAGGAGAATAAGTTTAATTAATTTCTTATATTAATTTTAATAGTCTTTTCTAATATTGCATTTTTATAGTTGAAGCTCAGCCATTTAGTTTCAGTACCATAAGAAATGAAAATTGATAAAACCTTTTATTAATTTTCATTCCTATTAACATGAGTGCGGGACCCAGAGGCGCACACGGGTGGGGGAGGAATAGGGGGCCCCCATGGTCCCCCCAAGATGATCAACAATTAGAAGAAAAAAATAGTTGTTTCGGTAAAAAAAATTAATATATCGGAAGAAAATACCAATTTCTGTTAATTTAAATGCTTTTTAAAGGGTGATAACTCAAATTTCTCTTGAAAAGATTTCTTCCAGAGGAAAACTCGAGCAAGTACGAAAAAATGGGGCATTTCTAAGGAAAAAGTCGCAGGAGTATAATTACGGTAAAATACGGAACTGTGCCGTATACGGATTATTTCAATGAGCAGCCCGAAGCGTCAAATATATAATAAATCTTTTTTCAAGATTAGACATCAATACAAATACATTTCCGCAATGTGATGAGGTCTAATTCTAAGCAGCTCTGTCTTAACGCATGAGCTCGGCCCGAGGGCCTTAAGAGAAAAGAGCCCTCAAAACAACGCGAGAAGTAGTTGAATTTTTCGAGAATTTTCCGGGTAGGACCTCAGAAAAATCCCTTCGCCCGGGAGCCTATGACAGGGGCGTAGCCAGAAATTTCGTTCGGGGGGGGGGGAACCACTTTCATTTCGGGGGGGGGATCAAAGTGACAGAACAATGGATTTGCCCATCTTTCCCCTTTTTTCGGTCATTTTCTCACATTTTTTCCCCCTCGCTACGCCCTTGGCCTATGATGTTCTTAAGACGGCCCTGATTATAGCAATTGCTTGGGAAAACGTCATAAAAAACTGAAACAAAAGCGACGAACAAAGTGTCGTTATATCCGGGGTCGTTGCATTTTCATCAATGTTATAAGCAAAGCTCATAAACATTATTCTCGACGGGAATCAGTACGGACTGCAAATGACTGTCGTTATTTAGCCAAAGCGTGCTTATGTTACAACCGAGTTCGTTATAACCGAGTTTGACTCTAAATAATAAAAATATATTTCTATCTAACGAACGCATAATAAATTAAATAATTGATCTTGTCTGATCTGAACATTCAATAACAAGAAAAACCTCTTGAAATAAACGGTTTTAATTTATCTCGTAATTAATTATCGAATCCAGATCTTGAGGTAGCATTCTTTACTGTGGCGCCATCTGAGATAAAAAATAAGAACTAAGAAATTCTAAAATCAAAATTCTGAAAATAGTAATAACCAAAAATTCTAATATCACGTTCGTTATATTGTAATACGCATTCGAGAAAAAAAAATTGAACTACAATTGAAAAATTTTATAATATTATTTAAATTTATTTAAATATCGTAATGTAAAATTAATTTATAAATTGCTGAAAATAAAAATTTAAATGAATAAATATTAATAATCGATATTTTTTAGTATCCAGTTCAACACAAAATTTCAAATAAAAAATATTATAAGTCTAATTATAATTATAGTCTATTATAATATATAATAATTCACATTCCATGATGTCGTGTATATTTGAATATACATGGTAAATAATAGTCAAAATATACCCATTATTATATCTATTTCTTTTCTTAATTTTTTTGGTATTTTAGAAAATATATTTTTTTAGAGTCATTTCTCTCTCTCTCTCTCAGTACAAAATACAGTTATGTAAGTCAGGGCCACCCACACAAGACGCGGGACCAGGTGCGTCTAGTGGGGTATTTACAGGAAGGCTTAGCGGGCCCAGATGCAGCAAGTTTAGAGGGGCGGCAGATTTGAGGAATGATTGGCCAAGAAAATTAGTAGAATTTGAGAAGGGCGGCAAACTTTGTATAACCCTCAATAAAACCACCTCTGCCCAGACAGTAAGGGACTAGGTCAGTGCGTAGCCGCTGTGGTGGTCGAATGGTCATAATGACGGACTCGCATCGCGGGGATCTGGGTTCGAACCCCACCGTCACCGCAGTGGTGGTCGGCTGAAGTTGGTTTCCTGTGGTTCCCAACTTCGAGGCGCAAATGCGAGCCGATCTCCCCATTAAAAAGTCTAGCCACAGAGAGCAACACGCCTACAACGATAAATTATTCAATCATTACACTTCACTCACAGTTAGAAAAACTGGTGGCAGATGGCAGCACGACACATAACAAGCATTACACAGAAACAAACTTCACGCGAGGTTTCACTGCCCGTACACATACATTCCCGCATGTACCAATTCGTTAGAGGTTCCGCAGAGGAATATGGACGAGGTGCATGTGTGGTTTAGTAGTAGTAGTAGTAGGTCAGTGAGTGACTAAGAAAGTGATCCAGAGAGTTTGCAAGCACGTGAATGACCAAAAGGAGTAACGTACAGATACCAGGTCAGTGAGTGACCTAGAGCATGTGCAAGCTTGTGAATGACCAAAAGGAGTAACGTACAGATACCAGGTCAGTGAGTGACCTAGAGCATGTGCAAGCTTGTGAATGACCAAAAGAGTGATCTAGAGCGCGTGAAGCATATGAATGACCAAAAAAGTGACCTGGAGCGCGTGAAAGCATGACCAAAAGAATGACCTAGAGCATGTGTAAAGGTGTAAATGGTCGAAAGAGTGACGTAGTAAGTAACCATACCATGCCAGTGAGTAATCAAAAGAGTGACGTAGCAAGTAACCATGTCAGTGAGTAATCAAAATAATGACGTAGCAAGTAACCATGTCAGTGAGTAATCAAAAGAGTGACCTCCTAGAGCGTGTGCAAGCATGTGAGTGACAAAAAAAAGTTCAAACACGTGAATGACTTTAAGAGTGGAATGACATGGGAGTGACGAAAAGAGTGACTCAGAAACACGGATGTTACTTGGAGTGGAGGGAGGCCAAGCGGGTTATACACGGTGGCGAATTCGAGGAAAGAATAGTGAAGAAAATTAGATTGTAGTGGGAGAAGGGAGGCAAAATTCGTGTAGCCTGCAGGCGAATTCCACAATTGATGAAAATTTTGAATTAACGGAATAAAAAATTCGAGAATTAATGAAAATCCAGAATTAGCCGAAGAAATAATTCCATTTGCATTATAAAAATTCAAAACCAGTGAAAAAAATAATTCCAGAACTGATGAAAATTCAGAATTAATGAAATTAGTAATTCGAAATTGAAGTAAATTAATAATTAATGAAATTGAAGTAAATTAATAATTAATGAAATTGAAGTAAATTAATAATTAATGAAATTGAAGTAAATTAATAATTAATGAAATTGAAGTAAATTAATAATTAATGAAATTGAAGTAAATTAATAATTAATGAAATTGAAGTAAATTAATAATTAATGAAATTGAAGTAAATTAATAATTAATGAAATTGAAGTAAATTAATAATTAATGAAATTGAAGTAAATTAATAATTAATGAAATTGAAGTAAATGAATAAATAATTAAGTTATTAATTCCGTAATTAATGAAAATTCTGAATTAATGCAAGAAATGATTTAAGAACTGGGGAAAGCCTCCACTAATTAATTCACCGTGAGTGCGGGGCCTCACAAAGAGTGGGGGCCCGATGAGACCTCATCTGTCGCACACCCATAAGGGCAGCTCTGATGCAAGTACAGTAATTTTTTTATCTAGAAAGAGTTGATTCCACGTCAGTGCCAATTTTGGGGAACTGCTGAAATTTTACATGTGTTTAGATATTTATAAAATCCCACCAAATTGAAGGAATCGGAAATAAAATTCAAGAAAACAACTAATCGACATTGCTAAGCAAGATTTAATCTGTTTATAACGTTAGATAACAGTAAAATTGTGGAAAATTGTATATTTTACCCTTAATTAATCATTCTAGCTGATTAAAAAAAAAATCAACTTAAATATAATTAAATTGCAGTGTTCATGTATTGCTTCAATTTAGAATATAACAAAAAGCACCCACACATATTGCGGCCTTTATCTCATCAACCGTTCGTTAGGGGCCGTTCAAGTATTACGTCAGCAGATTTTTTGCCATTTTTGACCCCCCGTCAGCATAAGTCAGCAACAAAACACTGACCCCAACACTGGTACCCACAAACTAGCGTTAAGGTTTATCTCGTTTTTGGCACACCAAGTAAGATGCCATTAAGAATATTTCATATTTTTACAAAGGGTCGTTGATGACGCCAATATCATTCAACCCCTCCCCCGTCATCAAAAGTCAGCAAACTCGAAACCTCCTCCCCCATCGCTGCTAATGTAATACTTGAATAACCCCTTATAGATGAATAGTTTGAATTCAAGAAATGCTCAAAATGTGTTAAAAAATCACATTGTATCAGATTTGAAAATACAGTACGTCACAAAACAAAAAAATCTAAATTTTTATACGCACACCCTGTCCTAAAAAAAACCCCAATGAGAAAGTTGTTGCCCTGTCCTTACTGAGGCCAACAAAAAAATTCTACTTTCGGAAGTGAAATATTCACTGAGATATTTGAATTCGAAAATCAGATAGAAGTTGGGAAAGACGAGCATAAACTAACGGACAAATCTTTTTGTATTACTCTTATACTGAGCATATATTTCTTTATCTCTTTTTCTTGCTCCTTCTCTTATCGAACCATGGACAAGAGCTGAATCCGCCCACTGACAGTTGATTGATTCGGGGGGGGGGGGGGAGAGAAATGGAAAACGTGTTTTACAGCAAAAATAACTTCAACGCGTTTTTAGAAGACGAGATATTTCGGGGTTTCTGAAACAAAAAGCAGATCAAGTTTGACGAAATATTTCGGGATGATTGAAATAAAGGAGATCAAGTTCGATGAGATGTGTTCAAAATGAAAAGTTTAGTAAGATAAGAAGAGAAAAAGTCTAGAAAAATATAAGTGGATCCTGTCCTCTGTGGGCCCACCTTTGTTTTGAGACAGAATGGGAAGATTGCATTTATGATTCTTGTAAATATTCTATGACACCACCACATCATCAACTACAAAAACAAACGATGAAATTTCTATTTTTCATTGTCATAGACTTATTAAAACTTGTTTTTGATCAATCGAATTAGTTTTCTTCATCTTAAACCCCATATTCCTTATTAACCGACTATTCCACATTACTCCACGAAACAATTATTTTTTTAAATGCCTCTTTCCACAGTTATAATGTTTATTTTCAAATACGATACACTTGTCAATGAAAAGACAAGAAACCTAATTTTATAGAAATACAAGTTTCAAGTTTTTCTACTATGTTTCAAATTGGCATAATCCAAAAAAGAAAGTGATATTCCATATTACCCGAATGCACTATATAATAATAATTATACAGGGCTTTTTTGGCTGAATGTACTATATATAACAGGACAAAAAAAAAAATTCTCAAGTCATTCAGCAAGGGGAAAAAAAAATTAAGATTTCCCTCACGAATTACCCAAAACCCACGGGAAGTCATTTTGTTCTTCTTTTTGTTGACTATAGGATGCGTTTCCAATTAATAAGCGTCGGCCATTCGACCACCGATGTCTTATTTGTTTGCCACGAGAAGAGTGCTTGGAAACAATACATCTCAATCGCTGGAGGGGGTTCCTAACAAAAAATATATATATTCATTTTTTTTCCTCCGTCTCTCTTACATACTATGTGTTCCTTTTTTTTGGTTGCCCCAAAGTTGGAATGACATGTCAAGCCCGTTTAGAGCAAAGCAAATTAAAACAAATTAACGGACCATCACTCATAGTACGGCTACCGATTTAAACCATCTCGTAATTACCTAGCTGAATCAGACATGGCAGCTTTAAAAGAAGACGAAGTAAAAAGAAATATATACATACAGTATATATATACTATAACTACTCATTCGTATATTTTATTTTTCTTGAAGGTAGGACTCGTTTTCCCATTAGCTATAGGGAAACCGAAGGTGAGGAGGTCGAATTGCTTATTCTCGTTTTCCCCTATTCTTTTACGACTTGGGATTTGCCAATTTGGCGATTTATTACTTTTGGCACGTTTTTGTTTCTTTGTTTTTCGCGCGAAATTTATAAATACTGTCTTTGATATCTTCATTAAGAATCGTTGTGGCGACTGATTATTTTCGGGGAACTTTTGTTTAAAATAGCGCGGTTTTTGCAAAGAGTGTGGTTTTTTTAACCTTTTAAGTGATACAGCAGAAATCATATGTATCATCCTCTCCACTTATTAATACAAGATATACGGAAAACTGGCTATATGAAGAGATAGATATATGCTGGTATTTTTTTGGAAAGAATATTCTACCTACTTCTATCACTTAGTGGTGAATATTCTATCTGCTTCTACCATTTAGTGGTGAATATTCTATCTGTTTCTGTAAGCTTAGTGATAAATATTTTATCTGCTTCTACACAGCTGAGTAATAAATATTCTGTCTGCTTCTACACAGCTGAGTAATAAGTATTCTATCTGCTTCTACACAGCTGAGTAATAAATATTCTATGTGTTTCTATAGCCTAGTGAAAAGTATTCTATCTGCTTCTATAGCCTAGTACAGTCGAACTTGATTAATTCAAAGTCCAAAGTCAGTGGGAAAAGTTCTAATTATCCAAATTCGATTAATACAATTAATGGATTAATTATCCTGGATCCGTATAATGACAACAAATTGAAACTTGATCATCAATATTCCCATAGAATACTAATTATCAATTACTAAAATTTTATCATCAGTTACGACACTGTTTCCCAAATTTTAATAATTTGTAATTATAATATATAATTGATCTCAGCCGCTACATTATTCCTTTGTATTCTGGAATCAGTATCACTGCAGAAGCTTTTGACCATGCTTATAAATCCTGATTTACGGAAACAGATCATGATCATCCATTACAAAACCGTTTTTCAAATTTTGCTAATCATTCTTATGCTATCAAGGAAACATACTTTCATTAACGTATTACAAAATTTGTACTTTTTAATACTTTCCATGCTTTTAACTTATATACTCTTACTTGAATATATGATAAAAAGATTCAGATTTTGAATGATACTCCTTGATTCATAGGTTGAACAACATAATCGGTAGTAGCAAGTGGTAGGCATTCTCGATGCACTCCAGCTGAAAAATATTAAAATTTAAATTACCAAAAAAACATCAAGAAATACAGAATTTCCAAACTTCTCTACTTCTCTAGTTGTCTTTAAAAATTTGTTGTGGCGAAAAACAAAATTTGATTTCTTGTAGAATTTTTCCAAACAAATTTACTCATACAAAAATCAGGATTTTCTTCCTTCACTTCGAATTATCCAAAATATTTAAAAAAAAAATCGAATTAAACAAGAAATTTTAGTATTAAATTAGATATAAAACTCAGAGAGTTCGAGAAAGTTTGAATTATCCAAAATTCAAATTAACCGAGTTTGAATTAACCAAGTTCCACTGTAGTAAGTTTTTTATCTGCTTCTATAGCTTTAGAGCGTTCGCCCGGCAGAAGCGAGGGCATGGGTTCGCGTTCCTGGGGAAGAGAGGAGAGATGAATTTTCCTTTCCAAAAAAATCAGTACATTTCTTCATATAGTTAGTTTCCATATATTCAGCAGAAATCACTATACCCCCCTTTAAAATTCCATATCTTTTTTAACGAAGTGTTAGCTTTCTTCTGATTTTCTGCAGGTGCAAACTAAAGGGCATAAGGAAAAGTGTTCCATTGAGAAATCAACTTTACAAAATATATAGGCTTGCCAATGCAATAAGATATTTTTTAGAAGGCGAGATATCTCGTTAATGCTGTTTAAAGGGTTAACCATAATTCATTGTAAAATAAGGAAATGCAGTGAAATTTCTAAGGAATTTTATAACTTCTTGAGACATTATATACAGGGTGATTCATAAAGAAATATGCAGCTTCCAGATGCTGTGAGACTGTACCAGTTGAAGATACGGACCACAACTGCGATCCGTTAGGTTAATGTAATCATAAAATTTGCGTCCCACTACTAAGGAAAGTGGCGTAGACGACAGCGTGTTTGTTACGTGACTAGTCTATTTTAGCGTTGTGTCCATAAAAAAAAAAAGACCCTTCTTTTCTGGATACGCCGTCTTTTGTTGATGCCTCAGTTACAGAACGACAACTTTATTCTTCGATTGGATTGAAAATGGCGTTGCACAGCAATTACGGATTCTGTTTATCTCAAATCAAGAACGCAAAACACCTTCTTCACTGCAGACTTGCAGATGCATTCATTTTGACTGACCGTTCACGCGACGTACTGTAACTATGACAATTGTATATGGAATAAACTATGGTGCACTGAATATTCTCTGAAATATGCCATTTTCGTGTAACAATAAGTTAATTTTGACAGAAAAATCCAATATTTTATTTTTAAACAATTGTAAAATGACAATTCTGAAAAAATGGCCAAGATACTAGTTCATTGCACAATTAGTATTATCTGAAACCCTGCTAAAAATTTCATTAAAATATCTTAAAAAATATCTTATATCGTTTTGAAAAATTCACAGAAAACACCATCTTCCAAAATGCGTTAGAAAATGATTTGTTGCTTTCGAAACCATGGCTTCAGATGAATTAACTCTTCTTTTTTTTTTACCACATTATGAAAACTAAAATAAGAAGAAAATGAGATAATAGGGGCCGTTCAAGTATTACGTAAGCAAATTTTTAGCCATTTTTGACCCCCTTCCCCCCCTTTGTCAGCAAAAGTCAGCAAAACGCTGACCCCCCCCCTCCCCTTGTCAGCGAAATTTCGTCATCAGCTCTGTCCCTCTGAATCCAACTCATATTTTCATAAAGGGTGATTGATGACGTAAGCATTATCCAAACACCCCCTCCCCCCTTGTCATCAAAAGTCAGAAAATCGGAACCCCCCACCCCATCGATGATGACGTAATACTTGAACGGCCCCCATAGAGATATAAATATAATGCTAATAATATAAATAATTGTTACGTAAATTATATATTTGGTTGGTAGGTCATTTTAGTTCTGAAGACGAAAATACAAAAAAAAAAATACTTATTTCAAACAATTACTGCATAACAAATTACCTAACCTGGTACTGTACTTTAAAATACCGTCAGTAGGTAAAGGGCTAACTCAGCTCTATAACTTTTTTTCAGTTTCTTATGTATGTACAAGAATAAAACATTTTCTGCTTTGTGAATAAAATACTTTCAAATAAATTAATAAAAAAGTTTCGACAATTTCCACAAAATTAACATTTGAAGGTAGTCGCCTTAAATTTAATCGTTTTCAACTCCTTTTTTACTGAAACGCTTGGTTCACAAAATTATTTTCGAATAATTTTCACGCATATTTTTGTGAGAATCATTTTATGGAAAGGAAAGGTCCAATAGTGTAGCATTAAAGTATTAATTGAAATAAATTTAATTTTTTATCACTTTTCTGAAACAAAATTTTCAAAAATTTTATACTGATTTTTGATCTGGAGTATTTTTTATTTTCTGTCTGCCAACAAAAATAAATGTAGTATATTTTCTTTTCCATGGTACATTAGATTTCACGCAATCATAATTATCAGTTGTTATAATTAAATAAAAGTAATTATGTTATATTGATTAAAATGTGTGTTAAGGAAAAAAAAGAAATATTAACTACTTAATTTTTTTTTAAACTTTTTAATTTTCTTTGTAATTTCGTTAGATATTCGAAGAGAGGTCAAAAATGGATCAAGTCGTATATTGAAGAATATGGTAGTAAATTCTTTAAAAATTATGGTTTGATAGAATTTTTGTGAGGAAAGAATTTTAGTTAGAATTTGGAGAGTTTTAATAATTTAATTTTTTAATTTAATCAATTAATTATTAAATCAATGATTTATTAATTAATTATTTATTAATTTAAACATAAATTTCATCTTGAAGGGAAAGAAAACGATTAATTTTTGCCATCCAAATGCCTGATTTTTAATCTTGTTTACTTGGTTTTTTACTAACTGCGATACATTCAAGTAATTACTAGATTTTGTTTTTACTTCCACAAGATATACATGTACCCGTAACGCATGGTATATTTATTTTCCATCGCCAAATTTGGCAGTATTATTGCCGATAGAAGATGGAAACCCATCAGTTGTCAGTAGTAATGGTGGCAGAGCGTGCTTCTACAGACAGCGTTTCAATCTAATTGCTAATTTAGCAGAGTTAATTAACGTAATGGGTCACGAAGACGTGGGCAACCGAAAGAGAAATAATAATAATAAAGAAAAGAAAGCGTTGTTTCTTTGATCGCTTATTGATTGCTTTCACACATTCCTATTCCTAATTAGTTCCGTTTGGTCGATGGCAGAGAGTCGTCTTTTGGCAATTTGCCTTGCTCTGGTCACCCGCCATCCATCTATTGGTGAATTTTCATGGCGGCAAAAGATGAAAAGCTAAATCTTTTGAGCCTTTGTTGAGCTGACAGCCAGTGCAGACAACTTCATAACAATGCAAATCAGCCTTTAGTTTTTATTTTTATTTTTAAAACTTTGTTCTTACTGTTTGCTTTCTCCTGATGGTTTCCAGATAGTTTCTTTTGTATAGCTGTTTGATAGCCAATTTCTTTACTTTTTCTCGAGGCACGATTCGTTGAGAATTCCTTCTTTTATTATTATTTTATGGTTTTTTTTTCTTCTCTTACCCAAACGCTGCTTTTATTTTACTCCTTGTCAGAATTGACACGCCCCAAAATGTGGTTAAAATGAGGAAAATACCTCCTTATGGCATTTGTTTCGTGCACTGCTGAATAGATCGATCGATCGATCCGTCGGTCCAAGTATTTTTTCTTTTAATGAAAAGACAAAAGACACTACACCATGAAAACACCGAATATATAATTAAAGAGTACAAAAGTATCTTTATTAGCGTAACTTCTTATATACAGTACATTATGTTTATACAAAACGTATTTCAGAGGCCATATTCAAGAAATGCACGACTTTCTACTGGGAACTCTATTTTTCTATTGTGAAGGTTAATAAAATTTTGTATTGCACCAAAACTGGTGATCGAATTATTTTATAACAAGTTTTAATAGAGTACCCATACGTCCCGTATTTTTGTAAAAAAATTGCCCGCCTGACTTTTTGTTAAAAATGTCCCCCCTTTTGGTCACTTACTTGTGTTCCTGAAAACTATTACAAAAGACTCATTTTTCTTCAAAATGTTAGAATTTCAAGTGAAAAAAAAAATGTATGTCAAAAAATCTCATTATTTGGTCGAGTACAAATTCAAGTACTTTACTGTTAAATTTTTGAACGATCCCTGAATCCCCTCTCAAACTGTAACATTTTATATCTCCGTCAATATTTGTCGTACGGTGATGAAACTTGTTTTGGTCATCATATTGTTGCAAGAACAGACTTTTTCTGACTATCACTATAGGTTTCTTGGGCCAAATATAAAAAGTTAAATTTTGTAATTTTCGAAAAATAAATTAATTTACTTGAAAGTACAATGATATTTGTTTCATTTGAAAAATTTTCGTGATCAGAAGTTTTATCTACTACCAGAGAAGAAATTACATAGATAAGGACTTTCTTGGACGTGTTGTACAATTTATTTTACTGGAAATTTATCCCGTGATTTTGCCGAAATAACTTTCGATTTAAATGGAGTTTAACTTTTCATTTTCCGCTCAATGGCGATTTTTTGGTAATTGGTAATAGTTACCATATTGTACCATATAAAGAATGATTAGCAATTACTTTGACGACAATTGGCGATGTCCTGTATTTTCTCATTTTTACTATCCAAAAAACTAGTATTTGTCACGATGAAATATGGCTCTCCCGCAATCTATGATTCGAGCAAAATTAACAACTTTGGGCAACAAAAGTTTGTCTCATTCGCCCATAGTCCATTTGTACAGGGTGTTCACAAGAATGACCGAAATTAATAAAAAAATCTATTGTTCTAAAATTATAAGGAAATGTATCAAAAATATCAGCAAGAAGAAGAAATTGAGCAGTGATAGTGACACCTCCATAAAATATTAATTAAAATATGCTAAAATTAAAATTTTATATGCGATCTCTAATTAAAAAAATGTTATAGTAGTAAAATATGCACATCTCTTCATTGCATTGAAAAATTCTGTAACATTCAGATAAAAATTCGCCTACGTATAAGTACTCGAAATTTTTGATTTTTGCCAATTTATACGTGTCAAAATAATTGCCCTAAAAACTTCTAACACTTCAAAAGTGACAAAAATCATCATTTTCACTTTGAACAGTCTCCGTGAACCCCCTCCATCCCCTCCCACACACACAGTATATATATTTTATACATTACTTACTATAGACTTACTAAAATTATCTGTATGAGTGACATCAGAGCGTAATCTGATACGATTACATCAATTACAAATGAAAAAGACAGATTGTTAGATTAATGAAAAAAAAAAGTCGAACTATGAAATTAAAGAGGATTGAGCAAAGTGACAAGTCACATATATGAAGAAAAAAAAAATTGGTTTGGTATAGTGTTAGGCTTATACATGATTATTTGTAATCATTAAACTCCCAACACCCGGGAAATCAAGCGCTAATTGGTGTGCTTGTACTTCCGTCTCAACGTGCTATTTTTATTTATTTTTTGTGACTGTCATAGTGACTTCACAGTGACAACTCCTGGTTCTCCTTTTTTATTTTCGTATGGTATCGCAGTGTGTGTGTGTGTGTGTTGGATGGGACTCTGATTAATCATCGACTAATGAGCAGTGGAGAAGTTTCGTTTGGATGAAGTCTAACGTAAACACTGGGTCAGATGAAGACACCCGTCACAGTAATAGGCGACCTAATGAGTGCAAGCGATACTCAAGTGCCACAGAGTGACAGGCTGCACATCGTTTATCCCATTCGTCCTTCTTGTCTCACGGTATTTGAAGAAGTCCTCCTCTCTTGAGCAATCACGATTCGCTACCATCTTGGATGTCGTTCATATTTCACGAGAGTCCAGACGTCTTTTTATTATTATTATTATTTTTTTTTTTGTTGAGACGGAACTTCGAGTTTCCAAATCACCGGAAGTTAATACGAAAATATACTTAGAGCTTTTTTTGGCTTGGGAAACTAAGATTCAGACACATATGCTGTAAAAATTGAGCAATTATGGTGGTATCAGTAAGTTCCACTTTTTGTTGCGAAAGTCACTAGAGCTTGGAATTCAGCTACATAGTGTGAAAAAAAAATTCAAGCACTCGCATTGATCTGAAATACATATATGCATGTATACATCCCTACAAGGTAGATGCTGATAAAGCAGCCATCTTTCAATCGGTTGCTCGCAAGCTTCGTGGTGCTCCTCGAAGCACCAAGAGTGAGCAATGCGCGTGTCTGATTTCGTGCTAGCAAACACTTGATCAACGCTTCAATCGAACACCCCGTAAAAATTACATTCCAGGATTACAATTAAAAATGCATATTTCAGGTATTAGTATGACAAAGTTGCCGAAAGGAGTGCTCTTTGTTTGATGATGGGTATAGTCAGTGCTCGTGACTCGTGAAAGGTTGGAGATCCCTGTGATATGGCCTAGAAACTTGGAATTGAAAATTTTTTTTTGCTGTTTAAATTTACTTTAGAACAAGGCTGCAACTAGATGCTTGGCCAGCCTGTGTAACGTTGAAGGAGACGTTAAATGCTAAAAATTTGCACCCTTTCTGGTCCAGCGCCTGAGGTACCAGACCCTCCTGTTCTCTCCCCCCCCCCCCCCTAGTTGCGGCCCTGTCACAGAATCCGTTTATGACTTCCGAAATGAAATTTGATGGTAGCTTTCCCTATCTCTACTAATATCAAAAAAGTGACCCGGTAAAAAAAATTTTTAAGATGAATAAATGACAATAACTTACCACCTCAAAGTATCGTCTCACCCTGAAATGGCCCGGGAGTCTCAAGTGCTTAGAGTTCCTCGTGATAATCTGATTTACTATTATGATTTTGAAGATTAAGCGTGTAAAAACGTATGAGGTACTTCCAGCTTGGTAGGAACCAAGAACACTACTTCGTCCGGGTATTCACGTTGCTGTTAAGACAGACCGGGATGTAAACAACGCAATGCAAATATTTGTGGGCTATCTTTAAAAGTATCTAGTGTCATCGATATTTAACAGATGGCGTAATAAACAAGAGCACTGAAAAAAATTAAGCCCTGTAATTTTTTTTTTACACATAAGCGTAAGATTCAGTTCGAAATAATAAGGATATGATCCTCGTAAAAAAATTAAGCTCCTGTCTGTATAATGAATGTTCGTTAATGAGGCGTAAGACACGTAATTATCATGGAAGATAAAATAGATAAAATAGAATTTCAATCTTGAACTTAAATTTTTAGCATTTGAAGTCAAAGAAAATATAATATAACAAATAATAAATATATAATAAATGTTATATAATATAACAAATAATAAAAGGAAATATGAAGTGGATCTATTTTTACTACTGTAACATTTTGTGGTTTGTGTGGCTGTATCATTTGCCCTTGCTCAAGTCCAGTCCAGACTGTTAAATACAAATACAAGGCCACAATAAACAAAATAAATGCTCAACGAAGCGACTGAGGAAAAGATGTCCATAACAAATATGGATCTCATACATTTCTAAAATACAGCAACCCAATTAAAAATGCAATTGTAAAAACTAAAGTGTGTATATATATATATATATACATGATAAAATATAATACAATGTCCATAAAAAATATTTATGGCTGTCTAATCTAAGTGTGGATAGCTTATCGATTTATCCCAACATGTTTGTCGTATTTCTTTCTAAACGTGTCAATTGTGTTAGAATTTACTACTTCCGGGGGTAAGCTATTCCATTTATTAAGAACCCTATTAGAGAAAAATTCCCTGCGACACCACAATCTACAATTGCCCCTTACTAGTCGATCCCAGTGTCCCCTTGTTAAAGCAGTCAATTGACGGCGTATTAATAATTCATGTTTCATCCTATAAATCCGGTTGAAAATTTTGAACACTTCCATCATATCCCCCCGACACCTGAGTTCTTCCAATGTAAACATATTCAAACAATGAAGTCTCTCTACATAACTCAAGCCCAGTGTGCCTATGACACGCGTAGCTTTTCTCTGCATCCCCTCAACCGAGTCTATGTTCCTCTGTAGGTATGATCTCCAAACAAAACCTAACAGCATACTCCAGTCCAGGACAAACTAAGCCTCTGAAAAGCGGAAGAATGACTTTAGTAGAATACGAAGAGACCTTTTGAAAATGAAACCGAGCATTCTATTCGCTTTTTGACCACCACTGAACAATGTTCAGAAAACTTAAGCCACTTGTCAATGTGAATTTCCAAATCGGTGACCCTAGTTGCATCCGGGATAGTGACACCATTCAACTCGTAAGAGAAACGTGGGTTGTTCGAACCAAAATGAGCGACCATGCACTTGTCAACGCTGAACGTCATGCTCCATTCATTTGCCCATGCTGCAATTTTTTTTAAGTTGATCTGGAGCAACTCCCTATCGCTGTAATTCCCGACTAACCCCCACTACCCTCACGTCATCTATCTGCGAATTTAAAATAAAAGTCATCCAATCTTTGAAAATGATACAAATCTTTTGTGTCTTGAAATTCGCATCATTTGTAGGATTAGTTTTAACGGTTGGTTTGATTATGAACTACATAATATTTATCTAAAGTAGACTTTTTTGTCATCCAAAAGCCTACAGTTATTTGTATAAGGGTTTAAAAACGCAAAGTCTAATTTAAATGCATGATTAGCACGTTTCCGATTCCGAAGCGAAGTTAAGTTTGAAGAAAGTTCAATTTCGGTCAGCTTGGAAAAAAGTCCAAGAGAAGTAATCAAACTGACTGATTACAGTGGATCCTGTTTATAACGTTTTTCAAAAAACCGTCATGAAAAGCTGGAAAACGCTTTAAACGGGAAATCTTAATAGAAATGAGACTACGAAAATAAGTCGTAGTAAGAGAGAGAGAGAGAGCAGAAAAATGTGAGAACGTTATAAACTGGATCGCGCGACTTATTAGGGTCGTCTTGGCAAGTTTGGTGCACAGGGAGCGAACATTTTACTGGGTTCCTTGAGACCCGAAAAACATTCGGGAGTTGGAATGTACATAATTACAGAATGATCATAAATTCTGAAAGCTAAAAAAACAAAAATATGAACAAGCCACAAAAATGGATGAAAAAAATAATTTCAGAATTATATTGACGTTAAGAATTATTCAGAACAAGGAAAAGTAAAGAGTTATACAGAACTATCAAAAATAAAGAATTATTTTGAATACAAAGTAGGCTATATCTTAAAGATCATTCAAATTGAAAATTATTAAAAACACTATTAGAACCATTAAAAATTCAGAACTATTAATAATGAAGAATTTTTGAAAATACATAATTATTAAAAAATCAGCATTAGTAAAAATCCAGAATTATTGAAATTCAGCTCATTAAAATGCAGAATTATTGGAATTCGAAATTATTAAAAATAAAAATTGCTCAAATTCGAAATTATTAAAAATACATAATTGCTCAAATTCGAAATTATTAAAAATAACATAATTGTTCGAATTCGAAATTATTAAAAATAACATAATTGTTGATAATTGAGAATTTTTCAAAATTCACAAAATCATTCATATACAGGATTACAGAAAATTCAGCATTATTATAAATCCAGAATTGGAACTTATTGCAAGTACAAAAAATTTCGTATTATTGAAATTCATATTTGTTAGCAATACAAATGTTGAAAATCAGCATTATTAAAAATCCAGAATTATTGAAATTCAAATTTGTTAACAATACAATAATCACCATTATTAAAAATCCAGAATTATTAAATCCAGAAATTTATTAATAATACAAAATTATTGAAAATCAGAATTTTTGAAATCCAGAATTATTTTAAAGTTTTTTAGTAATGAAAGTGATTATTGAAATGACACTGGCCCTGTTAGCCCATCTTTTAAGTGGTTTAAGTGGTATTAAGCGGAGGTGCTTACTTCATTTCTCTCGTTCTGAACAAACTAACTAATGATACCGTCTATGTTAAACCAATATGATTAATATTAAATCTACAATTAATAACCACTAATTTACAGTGGCATCTTAAGGAGTATCATACCGTTTAACATGGTGAAAACTATGCTCTAGTAGAAATATCATTGAAAATACTATTTAACCATTGATTTATTTCAAATTCTTTGTAACATTTTTGATTGTATATGCTATCCTATATGCCAGTATAAATTTTTACATATCTCTAATGCCGGTATTACACTATAAAAGTTGGATAAAATCCCTTTTATAAAACTTGAAAAATCCAACCAATGAAGCTCATAGGTTACATTCGAGCAAATGCAACTGATAATCTTATTGGTTGAATTTTTCAAGTTTTATAAAAGGACTTTTAGAAAACTTTTATAGTGTAATACCGGCCTAATACTTAATTTTTTTACAAATTTTCAAAAAAATGCATTAAAAACAGCTTACGCGCATGATAAAATAGCATGACATTAATGTAATTGAACAAAAACTAATTGAAAATATAAAAGAAACTGTTCAGTTCACATAAAATGAAGCAAAAGACTGAGATTTCATTGACTCAATCTTATTTTAAAAAATTTAATTTAAATTATAATTTAAATTTTAAATTTAAAATTTCATTATTTTGCTTCATTTCATATATGAACTGAACAGTTTTCTTTATTTTGAATTAATTTTTGTTCAATTACATTGATGTCATGCTATTTTATAATGCACGTAAGCTGTTTTTAATGCTTTTGTTTTGAACATTTGCAAAAAAATTAAGGATTAGACTTATGTAAAACTTTAAACTGGAATAGGATAGCATATACAATCAAAAATATTTGTAAAAAGTTTCAAATAAATCAATGTTTAAATAGTATTTTTAATGATATTTCAACTAGAGCATAGTTTTTCACGTTAAAAGGTATGAGATGCCTTAAGACGCCCACTATTAATTAGTGGTTATTGGTCGTAGATTTAATATTAATCACATTGGTTTAACGTAGATAGTATCATTAGTAAGTTTGTTCGGGACGAGAGAAATGAAGTAAACACTTCCGGTGTTATTATATACGTCAGAAATAACAAGATGTCATGTAACTCTATCCACTCACTAACTACTTGGAAAGAGAGAAGATCATCTTCGTTGACCCCGAAAGAAACGCACTTACTAAAAAAAACATTAGACTTATATTCGGATATCAACACATGCTTTGATCCGCGAACGTTTCTCCTTCTTCAAGTGTCACATGGGCATGGCTTCGTTGACAAGCTGTTTCGAGACGTACTACATAGAAATTGCCTTCACTAATTCGTATGTGATAACATCTAAATAAACCCCTCTCTTTTCAAAGTAAATGTTTCAAGAAATTATATCCGTTTTCTTTACCGTACAAATTGTCGTACCAAAGTTGCTTAACGCACTTAACCCTTTAATTGGCAAGCATTGAAATATCCAGAAGAGGAAAATTTTGAGGGAGTTACGTTGAGTAAATGAGATACCTTGAATGCTATTACATGACAAAAAGAAATTATTGTCAATATTAAAAGTAACATAGGATGTTGCACTTCAGGGAACACACCGTATTTATATGATTTACGTAGATTTGAATAGTCTGAAAGTGTTACAGGCTATTCCAATTTTAAATCTAAAGTGTTATTTATTGTTTGCCAACTTACTTTTCTATCATTGTTGAAGAATTCAGGGCAATATCTCTCCTCCACACATAATATTTACTTCCAGAATGCAAGGGTCGAAAATGGTTCTTGCTTGGCTTGTCAAGAAATAGAAGACGTGTATCTTTGAGCCATTCTGCTGGTAATTACAGAAACTTCATGAACAGTTCACAAGTAAAAATCGAATGTTTAGGAGTTGCTTAGAAGCGTCAATGACGAAACTAACTCAAAATATACAATGCCTTTACTTGAAAAATATAAGAAAGCCATGTGTTGATTTTTTGAGAGCAACGCGGCCAAACAAACGGTTATATAGTAGGAGTCTTCAACCCGTGGCCTGCCGGCGACATTTTAGTGACCCTCCAAGACACTAATTAGTGAAAAATGAAATCAGCATTCCACTATCTGAAACTATGATGGTGATTCTCATTGATTTTGGGCAGTCTTTCTAATCGTTTGAACAGTTTGTATATCTACAGAAAAATGAAATCTTGATTGGAATTCCTACTGACAAGTTTCCACATTAAATCAATAAGAGAAAAATTTATTAAAATTTTCTGAATTTCATCAGAAATTGTTTTTTTCAATAGTGGTCGAGGAATAAATTTCAATAATTTTCATTTCAATTTATTCATTGTCCTTTGAATAAATTTGTTCAGGAATTTGCAATTTCTGGATATTATATCGAACCGAACTCAGCAAGAGAAGTCATCTTGTCTCCTCCGGGAAACGAACAAATAAGGAAGGCAGAGCTGTGTCACAAGTGGTGTAGATCAGAAGTATTCAACCTTTCTCGAATCGCGAGCACTGCTTATACCCATCATCAAACAAAGAGCACTCCTTACGGCAACTTCGACATACCTTCGCCTGAAATCAGCATTAATTGCAATCCTTCAATATAATTTTTACAGGGTGTTTAATTGAAGCGTTGATCAAGTGCTCGTGAGCACGAAACCAGGCATTGTCATTGAGCACTCTTGATGCTTCGAGGAGCACTATGGTGCTCGCGAGCAACAGGTTGAAGATGGCTGATTATGCTACATCAGCCATGGGATATACATTCTGGATACACTCGTAATATCCAGAAAATATCTGTTTTCTTGATATCTTGGGCTGAGAAAAACGCCGTCTATCTCTCGTATCTTAGATGACTTACTAATTAGTACCTGCCAATGGCAGATGCAACAAAAAGCACACTATTCAGGAAATACAAAAGTTTATGTGTGTATGTGATAATCAACTCCTCCACATGTAATGTTTGAAATGTTGGCGTGCTGAAATCCTAGTTTATTGCCTGGTAAAATGTGATAAAGATTATTGTTCGTTTATATTAGAATATCAATGTAGCTTAGTAATATTTTTCACCACGTCCAAACGAGTCCCATACGCTTGTTCATCTCTAGGGAAAAAAAAATTGTGGTTGACTTACGGATGCTGACATTAGTAAAGAATTTTTGTGATAATTAGTAAAGAAGTTAGAGAATAAAGTAACATTTTGAATCTTCTCATGAAGATGACGAAAACAAATCTAAGAAAGCAACAGCGGTCCAAAACTTGCAGAAGCTACGAAGATGTTAGAAAAATTAAGACTTGAAATTCAAAACTCGCACCTTTCATTCTCTGAATCAATTTGGATATTTTAGAACATAGTTTCCCAAACTTTTTGTTCCATCGCCCCCTTCTTCAGAGAAATTTTTCTCTCATCGCCCCCCAACTTAAGCGAACCCATAGGATCCTATGTTATACCCGTGGCTTCTATCGCCCCTTTGGACCTTTCCATCGCCCACAAGGGGGCGATATTGCCCACTTTGGGAAACACTGTTTTAAAAGAATATACAATGTTTGAGAACATCCAAAAGAAAACATAAAAATTATAATCCTACAAAAAGAAATAGTTTCCATGATAATTTACCTTATATACAAACAATAGCTGCAACAACGAGGAAACTGGCACAGTAAGTGATAATATTTAATGCATTTTCATAACTATCAAACGTTTTCGACTTTCGTGAAAGTTTCGTTATCCAATATCAGCGTTTCTCAACCTCTTGGAACCCAAGGACCAATAATGTGTCTGAAACAATTTGACGGACCACTTGTGGCCCATATTATAGGACATTCCTTTAATTTTGGGGTAGTTCCGATTTCTTTTATACAATAAACAAATAATTTGTAATATTTACTAAGGGACCGTTCAAGTATTACGGGCCGTTCAAGTATTACGTCATCATCGATAGGGGGGGAGGGGGTTTCCTATTTGCTGACTTTTGATGACAAGGGGGGGAGGGGGGTCTGGATAATGCTTACGTCAGCAACCACCCTTTATGAAAATATGAGTTAGGAGTCCCCCTTACGTAAGCAAATTTTTAGCCATTTTTGACCCCCTCCCCCCCCCCCTTGTCGGCAAATATTTCGTCATCAGCTCCGCCCCTGTGAATCCTAACTCATATTTTCATAAAGGGTGGTTGCTGAAGTAAGCATTATCCAAAACCCCCTCCCCCCTTGTCATCAAAAGTCAGCAAATCGGAAACCCCCTCCCACAACCATCGATGATGACATAATACTTGAACGACCCCTAAGGTCATGTGAATACACACCGTTTTCATAATATACAAATTATACTATGATAATTAATGACAATAAATGTTCATCTCACGTATTCTGCAGGTTCAACGTTTTTTTCTCAATTTTTCATCGATTTTAATAACAATTAGTGATTGGGCTACTTTTGTGGCTACTTCTATGTCCTATATTTTATGCTTTTTAAGATCCCAGTTTAATGTATTTTTCTCAATGAAATATGGCCATTTGAATATTTTTTCCCGTGAAATATATATTTTTTCTACGATTTGTGTGTAGCAGTCCTTCATTTTCCCCACACTGCAGCAATTTCGGCAGCAATTAGCAAATTGCATTTGAGGCGATAAATTGCATTTTTCGACTAAATTTAGTGCTACTCTGTATTTATCGCATCTCGAAGGATCGCAATTCCCGTCATTATCCACGATGAAGTATGTTGAACAGTTGCATGCAGGTATAATTTTTATTTGAACCCATATGGGGAAAAAAAACTAACATAACTATAAAGGTTGAATAATTTTTCATTCAGTTAGGCCACCATTACACTGTAAAAGCTTTAGAAAAGTTCTTTTATAAAACTTTTATAGTGTAATCCCGGCTTAGAATTAAGTTTTATCAAGTCTGCTTGTGGACCACTACACTATCGTCGCGGACAACCTATGGTCCGCGGATCATAGGTTGGGAAACACTGTCATATATTGATGAATTTGATGATTCAAATTTTGGATAATTTGAACTTTTTTGCTGTCCTCCCGAGCTCCGAATTATCCAAGTTCGACTGTATTAATACAACTTGATGAAGTCAGTAACCATCAAGTCACCGAGCTAAACTAAGCCTTCATATTAGCTGTTGAACCATCAATACAAATTTCTCATTGACATGTCGTGGTATGTTTCCCATGTAGGAATGTCATGTTTCGAAGGGCAGTGCTCTTTTCTAAAAATCACAACAAGAAAATGTTTCTCTTTTTCGTACTCTGTCTCATTAATAAACGTTTCTTTCTTACTTTCTTTCTTTCTTTCTTTCTTGAAGTAAGGACAAGAAAGGCTATATCATGTTTTTGCTAAGTTGTGGTTGCTTCTTTACTTAGCTGGAGTCCATCTCTAAATCCTAATAAATGATTGTTTTGTGGAGTGGGTGGGTAAGGTGGAAGCAAACCGTCGACATTGGGCACCTGCCTTGAACCCTGCGACCTGGCTATTCGTCAGATGACACTGAATCTAGATGATTAATTGACAGAGCCACCACTCCGCATGGGGGCTCCAGCTTGTGTTTTCTACCTTCTATTCAACACAAGGGGGCCCAATATTCGCTGCAAGACCCATGGGAAAATTTTTTTCTTAAGTGGGGGGGATTACCGGCAACTTTTCATCTATTGATAGACATTTGTCGGTGGATATGAAGGAATCTTACATATTTTTTTCTCGTTTCTCATTTTTTTCTGGTTTTTCTTAACAGGTATGCGGTATTTTAGTGCCCCCCCCCCTTACTTTATTTTATTTTATTTTTTTACGTTGAAGATGTCGGGGCAGCTTCAGTCTCATTGGCTCCTCGTGGTGACAAAAATATTATTGCTTTGAAGACAAGATGCCACACAAGTGGACAAACTTCCCGTTGGCACGAGATCTGTAAAAATTGAAAGAGAAATTATTGTTATGGATTTCTTGTAGCATCACTTTAATTGATGACATTTATTAATTTTTATTAATTAGAAGAAGACATATACAGAATAATATCAAGAAATTTCAAACGGATAGGCTCATGTGCTCCCCAACCTGGGGTAACCCTAGATGTAGGGCCTGTTCCTCGTAAGTTCGGACACTGGGAAAGCATGCATTTTTGGGCCCTCTTTTTATGCAGGGTGTCCTGTAAGTCCTAATTCGGCTTTTATCTTATCAGCTGTTCGTCGTAGAGGTATGGTTATAGTTGAAAAAATGCTCGAAATATGTTCAGAAATCACTCTGCACCAGTTTCGAGAGTGAAAACGTAATGCGTCATAAAATAAAGAAATCTAAATTTGTATACGGTCCCCTTGTCCATCCTCCTAACTTCCAATTAGAAAATTGTTGACCCTTTGAGTTCAACAAAAAATTCCATGTGTTTAAGTGCAATATTCGCGGAGATATTCGAATTCAAAAATCGCAGTAAAGTTGGGAAAGAACAGCATAAATGAGGGAAAGAAGCGCTGCCCGTTAATTTTATGCTGTTCTTTCCCATTTTTTCTCCGATGTTTGAATTCAAATATCTAAGCGAATATTGCACTTAGAAACGTTGGTATCGGAAAAGAAAGGGAAACATCTTTCTAATTGGAAATTGGAAGACCCTGGGGGAGCTGCAATAAATATGTGTATTTTTTTATTGTATGACACACTATATTTTCACTCCCTCCCAAAACATGTACAGAGTGATTTCTAAACATATTTCGAGAGAACTTTTTAAATGAGAACCATACTTCTACGACGAACGGTTGATGGATAGATAAAGACCGAATTAAGACTCACAGGATACCCTGTATATTGCGTTCTTTGAGATTTGAGGCATAGTTACAGAGTAGGCTCACTATTTTATATAGAAATTATGTATAACTACTACCAATTTTTTTTAGTTGTTAAGCATGCTATGACATTTTGGTTACTCTGCATCTTCATCAGGGTATGTATATATATATTCAATTCAAATTACATTTAAAAATTCAACAAAATGAGAAGGCAAATATGCAAAACAAACTTAAAATTATGGACTTGATGACATCTAATTGATTGACTGGATTACAGATAAGTACTTACGATTTCACCTTTAACATTATCTCATGAAAAGGGAGAAAAAAAATTAAAAAGTACGAACATAGACATAAGATTAAGTGTTATACAGTGAAACCTGTCTAAGACGGACACCGTATGAGACCTGTCTAAGACGGACACCGTATGAGACCTGTCTTAACCGGAACAAATATATAGTCTAGTGAATAATTAATGCTTTTTCAAGGAAACCTCTTTAAGACGGAAACTCTCTCTAACGCGGGTAGATACGAAACCCTTCCAAAAACGGAAAGAATTTTTGGCCAAGTGCATGTTTTTGTCCTATGGATGGGAGGAAAGTTAAGTCGTTCTGATCCCACTTTCGTTAGGCGAATTCTTTCACTTCTTGGTAAAACGATGAATGCTTTTCATCTATCTGAACTGGTTCTGGGGGGGGGGGGTCGGGCTTGAGAGGAAGCGGATTTACTACTCAAAATTTAGTAAAAACTTATTTAGCATTTCATTTATGATGGAAATGGTGACTTTTGTTAGAAAACACTCCTATTTCTTGGAAAGAGTTTTTTAATTTCGGGAGAATAATACGCGAGGGCGACTGAATTATTGTTCACAATTTAGCGATACCGTGTTTTGGCTACTGCAGAGATTTTCATTCAGTGTAGACATGAACACCAACAACAAGAAACGCGTATTGACTTTGAACACAAAAATGGAGTTCGTAGAGGCGAGAAAAAGCAAAATATTTCAGTGTTACAGATGTGTAGGAGCTTTCTTTCACAAACGCTATTGGTTGTTGAGCTCATTGCTACTGTTTTTTAAAAAGGTATATAATTCCTCAATTTTTATTTTACGTACAATAAAACCTCGCTACAACGATACTCGATATAACGATATCCTTTACTACGATAAATCCTCCTATTACGATATTTTTATGAGATTTCTGAAACCGCTATAAAAATCTGATAACATCAATATCTTGCACTAAAAAATCACCGAAACAATGTTACAGAACATGTTATAAAAATAACATCCATAGAGTAACATGGGTAGAGTAAACATTCAAACGTAATTTCCCGAGTTCTTTTTTTCCCCCCAAGAATTTGCACATTCATGTTTCTGACGTAAGGAGGAATGATGTAAAAAATTCTCTTACTTTCTAGTAAATTATTATTAGAAAAAAGTAATATTTTCCATTGTGAACTTATTTCATTTACGGGAAACTTAAAAAAAAACCTATTCATTCAAAAATTTGTCTATATGTATATGCACATATAATTGGGTAGTAAAAATATTCCATTCATAAAAATGTGAAACACTGTTTGAAGCACAAGTTTGAAATTAACTGACGATATAGTATTGTACACAATATTTATATATATTTCTTATTAACATTAATTTATTTATTCATTTATTTATCATTATTCCAACTGCAGAAATAATCCAGTTATAGTTAGAGAAATTCGTTTGAAAAACGAAACGATCAAAGTACACAAAAATAAAACATGAAAATAACACAAAAAATGAATATAAAATAAACAAAAAAAATTGACAGCATTTCAGGTGCGATGATTTAAAAAATTTCAAAAAAGAATGAAATAAACGAATAAAAATGGACAATATATGAAATGAATATACTAAAAATATTTAAAATGAATAAAGTAAATGAACTAAATTTGATGATACTCCAGACCTTAGATGGGAAAAAAGTAATATGAAAAATTGATTTATGTTTATTATATTATGTGATTTGATTTGTTAAATATTGTTTCTTGATTTAAAGTTATTCGGATTGACAGGAATACACTTTTGTCAGTTGACCACCTGTCTAGATTGGAGATTGAACCAGAAAATGTTTGCGCTGTAGGTTGTCAATTTACACAAGTTTTATTTCTCTGTAATAATCAATGTTATACTGCATGAATTGACATGGGTTTATGACTTGATAATAGAATCACCATCAACGTAATGCTGTCCAAAAAAAAAAAAATTTGAGAGTAATTTCACTCCCCTCTTTAAAATTATAAGGGGTGTTTATGTGAAATGAGGGGTATTTTTTTTACCAGTGGGTATTAATTATTAAAAAAAGAACCTAGAATTCACAAAAAGATTAAGTGAGTATTTTCGCTCCTCATCGAAATTTGGAGGAGTAAAATTGAATTTTGATGCTTGCGTTCGGCAGTACGCATCAAGATGCGTACTGCCGAACACTGCACATCGACGTATATCTTTATACTTATTCTCGTTATACTCGTATAGGCTGGTTAATTTTCATTTTTATTTACAACAATGGTACTTTTATGGGTATGTGATTATACATCCTTGGAGAACATTCATCTCACGAAAATGGATACACGAAAAAACCAGTTGTCAATCTGTCCATACTAATCCATTGTTTAGTGTTCAACGTTCCCTTGATCTTGCATGCTCAGCGTATGCCAATTTTTCGCTTTCATTGGCTCGTACATCAAAACCAATCATATCTGTAGATATAACTCTGGAAAGAGCAGCTTGTCCGTGTATAAGTAAGAGGTTGGGTGGTTGAATGAATCAAAAGGAAAAACGATGACTCGAAGACGTTGGTGACACATCTGTTGATTTGCTGTCGAGAATGCTCGGTTTTATGGCCATCGTAAGTATTGCAGTATGGGGGCCTCCCAGTTTCCGGGCGTAAATTATGGTCCCATCATGCTAATGACGTCCGAACGTCAACTAAACATCCTCGTCAGACGAGGACCTGATAAAAATCGCTCAGGACCACACACAAGACCGGTTGCCGGGCTTCGGCATCCCAAAGTATCTCCCAGTAGAGTTGCTGCTCGAGTTGTCTCTTTACTCACAAGTTGTCATCGTATTGTTGCTGTTATTTGGGCTAAAATTGAGTAAATTATGGGTCAGCGTGAGATAGGTTTGCGCCATACGTTTGCATCACGAGAAAAAGCGTCGACGCCGTATCGACCATAAAACTGTGACATGCGTTCATCCGTCTCATGATAAATTGCGATTGATTTCCTGATGATATCGATGCATGTTGAGAAATTATAAATAAATAATTAGGAAAAACGAAAGTAAGTTTCAATTGAATAATTGCGATTAGAAAGTAAGTAGTAGTTTAGTACAGTGACCATCACATTGGGTTATCTCAACCGTTCTGAGTACTTTTCATTGCATGTTTTTGAGCGAAGAAAATTATTTCAGATTTTACTTTTCTATTTTCTAAATACAGTAATACCCGGGAGTTACGCGATAGGTGGGACCAACACAACGTGCAAGTCGGATCCACGTAAGTCGGGGTGACATTTTGCACACGAATACATTAATTAGTGGTTAATTGGAATAAATATTTTTTTAAAAACACCAGTCTTTTCGAAAAGAATAGCAATACAAAAAATGCAGGTTTTCCTACATGTAATTAAAATATTCTTATTAATATTTTTAATTTGCCCCAAAATATCCACAAATGATAATCATATGTAGGGTAATATTTGATAACACTTTGGTCTATCGAAAGAAATGAACTTCTTGTGCGTAAAAGTGGGTAAGTTTGTTATTAGTTTTTGTTTCTTTGTATGAAGTCAATTAAAGTGTTGAAATTACTTGGCAGGTGAACGACCGGATATATTGTCAATAAATTTTAAATAGCATCATTTTGAACTCAACGTATCAAATAGGGACCAAACCATTCTTCAAAAATGGAAGGTATGTATCCAAACAGTTTGAAGACAAAATTGATTTTCAAAATCTCTGGCAAAGTTTAGATCTTGAGCTGTGTTTCCCTGGTTTCCTACTTTTAGCACCGTAAAAATCAGCGCAGCTTGGCTACATGTGATATTATAATTGAACTGGCAAAATATTTTGACTTGATAATAACATCGTAATGGAAATATTGTTTCCATCTCAGTTATAATCCCATAACGTTCACGAAATGTACTGAAAAAATTCAAGAGAACCTAACATTTTTCGCATAAAATCTGGTAACTTCGAGATCGCGTAAATCGGGGTACTTTTTCCATTTTTCAATTCAAACTTTAATTTCTCTGTATTTGAAAAATTACATTTTTGAACTTTACTAGTTTGGATTCAAAATGTTTTTGGCAGCATAACTTCAGCGAGTGATTTTACTTATAAATAAATTTTGATGGGAACGAAACAAATGAAAGTGGGATGGTTGCGTAATGCTTGGTCAGTTTTGTGGATGTGGTAGAACATTCTAGTCTATTTGTTTTGAGTGACTAAAAAATGTATCTCAAAAACGGGTCCTGTTTGGTGCGGTTCCGAAGCATGGCACACAATGAATTTAGATCCGTACAGATTTTACATGACAAACTTCATAAAACTAAATATACTCTTAGGAATGTTTAGAATTTCTGCTAAATTTTTTTCTAGAGAGATAGGAGGGTAAATTTAGCATTATTATTTTTTTATTCCTGCGTTTAGGAAATCGTCATCTAATGTGAGTTCATTCACACCAATCTTAACCTCCTAGACTGAAATTTCCAGATTTAAATCTCTTGAAACCATTGAACTACTGTAATAGGGTACGCAGGATTGACCATTGGAGGGGGTACAAAGGGTTTGGGGCACAAGGAATCTCTTCCAGAGAAATTTCGAGTTACTAACTTTAAAAAGCATTTCAAATTAACAGTTAACCTTAACATTTCACATTAATCCATTGACCCCTTTTGGTAAGAAATTTGCCATTTGATATCTTAATTTTTTTTCTTTGCCAATAAATGGGTGGGAGTGGTTCCACTCAGTGTTTTTATTTCAAAAAATCAAAGCCGTTTTTAATGGGTTAAAATTGATTAAGATAGCATGTAAAGATATTTTCTTTTTCGATATTTTAATTCACGAAAATATTCAGAAATATTTTCAATTTTCGGAAGAGAAGGCTCGGGCTCTTACTTGTTGATACACAATAAATGATAAAACATCATCTCTATGTACAGGGTTTCCCATAAACTCGTAAATAGTGTAAAAATTCATAAATATTGAAGGAATTAGTATATTTGGATTGCGGTTTGAGAAAAAAATTATTTTCGCAAAAGGGGATTTTTTTGGTAAAGAAAAAAATTTTAGTTCACAATTTTGTCGATTGAGGGCACTGGAAACCAGTCCGGCAGGAGTGATTGGACCTGAATCAATCTCTTCTCTATCCGAAACATTCGTAAAGCTCCATCCGGCGATTCATGGCTGAGGTAAAACAGCTTCATCAATAGTGGTTTATCCACCAATGCCTACATCATAATGAAAACCTTATGTAAGTGCCAGCAACAGAGAAATTCAGACATGAGCTGTTAATCGTACACCTTGCATTTTGTAGGATTTACATATTTATTTATATTTACATGTTAACATATACATACGAAAAAAATTCGCCTTCGCTAGAATAATTTTTTTGCAACCAAAATTCAAATACACTAATTCCTACAATTTTTATGAATTTTTAAACTAGGAGCGAATTCACGAGTCACCATGTACTTCATAAGTGATGACTCTTAAATTGTCATCACCCCTATTCTCTTATACCAGCCATGGCTTTAATGCACTATTGCATTTAATTGCCAGAGCGGTGATAGAGGGGGTTTGAGCTGTTGAATTCTCATCTACGTATCCTGATATACGAGTGAAGGCTCAAGGCTCAAGTAGGGTGCGGTCGCCCAGGTGGATAAGATGCTCACCTAAAGTACCGAAGGATGTTTAAAGTTGTCGCGAGTTCAATACCCGGTTCGTCCTTGTCAGAAAACTTTCCTGACACAGCGGTACAACAGAAAACAACGACATGACCACAGAAACAGATTGCTACCACAGGGAGTCCCACATAGAGGGGTTAACGCACAAATCTCTCGTTGAGTATAAAAGAAAGGCTGCCGTTCGGAATCGGCAATAAATTGTATGACTCGGTTTAATTAGCTCTCGCGTGCAGAAAATGACCGTGGTGCGACAAAAATTAACAAATAATCAAGGATAAAAATTCAAGTTTTAATCAGCCATATTAAAAACCCGTATAAATAATTGAAAATACACCGATTAGGATGAAAGTCAGACTAGATATCTGAATAGACTTTCTTATGATAATTTCAACATGATAGAAAAAGACCATCAGAACAGCAACATACAAAAAAAAAATTAAATACTTAACTATACTACAAGCGTTTTCTATCAAGTGATTTAAGATTCTACTCAGTATTATATGAACTGGGCAAAGTAGAAAAGATCATAGAAACAAAAAAAAATGATTTTTTTTTCTCGTAGTCGATACGAATATTCAGCCATGTTACTTTCTTCTGCAATTCTTCTTAGTTGAATAATTGCGAAAAGCAAAAGGCACGATAAGAGGCGGACCTAATTTCATTTAAAAAGCGTTCGGCTTCTTAAAGAACAAGAAGAATTAAGTAAAAAAAAGAAACGTCTCTCTTTTAAAAACGTCCATCTCTGACAACAACAGAAAGAAATGCGAAGAATCATTATGCGAAGTGTTCATTAAGTCGTGATTTTCCCGCCCACTTTCTTAGTGCTAAGAAATTGTCTGACTCTAAAGGAAAAAAAAAAATATGTATGTACTTCTTAAAGTACGTAATGGCAGATGTTACGAGACCATGTTACATAGACCTTATACAGAAATATATTTTGTCTCTTTTATTCACTTATTTATATTTTTCTTAAAAGCCAACTAATGGTCTACTAATGTTATTTTTTTTAATGTATATTATTATTGTAAGCGCGAGAAGAACACATTACCCGCCTTTGAACCGATTTCTAATATTTTTTTTCTTAAGAACCGACATCTTTATATATAATAATGATTGACGTCTCTTTGGAGAAAGTTGTTAAGATAATGAACCCACACACGTTGTTGCAACTACTAGATATTTGCTGTTTGTCTTACTGGAAAAAAGATATTTCTTGAAGCCATTGTGTGCTCAATGGGTTTTGGCTGAATTCGAGTTTTAAGGGTTTCATACCTTTTAATATGGTCAGAAATGCTAAAAAACTGTATTCTATTGGAAATATCATTGAAAATATTATCTAATCATCGATCTGTTTCATATTCGATAGAAATATTTTTGATTGTATACGATATGCTATATCAATATAATGTTTTACATATCTTCAATACTTTTTTTTAGAAAAAAATAATAATTTATTGAAAAAATAGAGGAGAAAAAAAACGAATACACAGTATATATATACACAATATTGTACTCAAGGGAACGTTTGATCCGTCCAGAGTATAATCCATCTTGAGAAAGTTTGCAGCATTTATGTTGCAAACTTTCAAACAATAAGATAAAAAATATTGTAAACACAATGCGCTCATGCTGAAATAGCATGACATCAATAGATTTGGATAAAAACTGATCCAGAATAAAGAAAACTGTTTAGTTCATCAAATGAAGCAACTTCATTGACTCAATATTATTTAAAACAAAATTTAAAATATTCAGACATTTAAAGAAAAATTGAATAATTTGTGAAAATGTTGAAATGTTAAATTCTTTAAAAATAAAATAGTTGAATAAGATACTGTAATAATGATTATGGGAATCATTTTTAATAAATGACTATGAATCCATTTTGATAAATGATATAAGTATTTATGAATAAATCTCAAATATTTTGCCTTATTTGATAAACTTAACAGTTTTCTTAATTTTGAATCAATTGTAAACAAAAGATTGTTATTTCATTGATTCAATCTTTATTAAAATTAAATTTAAAATTCAAAATATAAGAAATTAAATAATTTTTTTAAAAATCTACTATATATGAGAATGGATGTCAAATATTATGCCTCATTTAGATGAATTAAAAAAATCATAGTTTCCCAAACTATTTTTTCCTATTATCGCCCCCTAACTGAAGCCAACCAATAGTTAACGGTAGAACCTATGCTATACCGTTGCTATCGCCCTCCTGGCGACCATTCCATCGCCCCTAAGGGGCGACTGTTGCCTACTTTGGGGAACACTGATATAAACAGTTATCGTTATTTTGAATGGGTTTTTATTCAGTTACATTGATGTCATGCTGTTTCATCATGCGCGCATTGTATTAACGATATTTTTTTCCCTTAATGTTTGAATATGCAAAAAATTGAGTACCAGAGGTATGTAAAGCATTATGTTGAAATAGCATAGCATATACAATCAACAATGGTATCTACCAAATTTGAAATAAATCAATGGTTAAATAATACAAGGTGTTTCAAAAAGAATCACCCGATTTGAAATGCGTATATTACGAAAAATATTGAACAACACGCACATAGACACTTAGATTAATTTTATATTACATGGCAAGTCAACGTTTTTTTATAAACCAAATTAAAGGTGCTCAATATGTCCACCTTGGGATGCACGGCATATGTCTATACGGTAGTCAAATTCGTCCCAAACTTTTGCGAGCATTTTTGCATCCACTTAGAGTGTATTTCAGTATTTAAAGGGGGAGGGCACGAGTGAAAATCAGTTGAAAGATGAGAGCCACGACAAGTGGTGAATGGTGAAGGAGGGCCACAGAAAACTGTGAGGTGAGGAAATACGCTCGTAAAGCTTCCAACTGAAGTATGGTTGGCAAAAATGTGACCACTTTCAGAATCTAGCACAGCGTTCATAGTACCAGGGCAAACTTAACCTATGTGTCCATAGCCCGGGGCTTCATGTCCATAGGCACTATATGATGAGATCTGGTGCTGTATGATTTTCGAGTGCACGTACGCAAATACGTAAGTTGCTACCAACTAAGTATGGGCCCAGAACATCATTCTGCCTGGGGACATATTATGTTGAGACATCCATGCACAGAACCCCCACATGAAGAAAGCTCACTGAAACTCTAGCCCATAGTAAGCAGAGATCCAGGGCGAGGACTCATCGGGTCGGGAGCATTGATTTATTGCGTAGTTTCGTTGGATAGTTCCGTATTTTACAAAGACTTTTTGGGTGGAATGAACCCCCCCCCCCCCCAATGTGGATCCGTGCTTGGCCCACGGTTCCAGAGGTCGATCATATTTATAAAATTTTATTAATTATTAACTTAGTGCTGACTGAACTCAATTTAATGAGTAGACAAGGTTTCAAATGAGGGTAGAGGGCTCTGGATAAGACGGGGGGGGGTGACACTAGAAGAAAATATGGTCCAAAGGAGGTCGATCTCCCCCCCCCCCCCCTGAAAAAGATTGAGAAACACTGTACTATAGCATAGTTTTTGACCATGTTTTTAACCGGGTATGATACTTCTTGAAGCCTCGATAATAATGAATGTATATATCTCCACGAGTGAGAAATTGCAACTTCGAATAATATCTAGAAAAAAGTGACATTTGTGATACATTTTTGTTGTTTTGAACATTTCTACGTTGTATAGTAGAGTTTAAGAGATGCAGGCGATGAGATATATGTATCATGCATCTCAACATTGGAATGAAGTGTAAAAAGAAAACTAATGTGGACCGATGACCTCAAAGAATAGCCGTATATGAGATGCGAGTTGGTAAAAAAAATGGAACCGGTTAATGTGCAACAATTTCTTAAAGAGATGCTACTGGATGGGAAAAATATATATAATAATAATAAATAAAAAATAAATCGACATTATACTCCGTTTGTCAGAACCGCGGTCATGGACCACCTTTAGGTTATTTTTCATGCCGTCACATGAGGTAAGGTCCTTAAGGCAGTTGAAGACAGATTTAGTTTTGATGTCGTCTCTCCCTTTTTTGCTTTACTTTTTTTCCGAACATGACATCATTGATTCGTTCAATTTGATTATCCTGAATATTTTGTAAGGTAGTACATTAAATTCCATGAATAATAGACTTGATTATGGTTCGAATTCGAAATGATTCATACATTTGATGATGAGAGCACGTTACGCTTATATCATAGGATCAGATTTATTAAATTGGATTGACATGACTGTGTGATTGGTGCAGGGCCACCCTTTCCAGACGCGTAGCCCGGTGCGAAAATAATACTGGGGTCAGAGGCGTCTTAATAATTTCAGTATCCACAAATTCGTAAACCATTACAAAATATACAGGAACGCTGAAAAATATATATGTTACCGCTAAAGTGCAGAAATCAGTTATTAGGTATCAAATTCTCGTTATCTAGGTATCAAATCAGTTAATCCGCAGATTAGCTAGGTAATGTAATAATTTCGAGCTTTAGCGGTAACATATACATATTTAAAAAAATATAGACATAATTCAATGTAAACTAATAATAAAAATTTTGTATTGATGAAAAAACAATACTTCCACAACCAATAAAAATTAGAACCTAATTAAAGAAACTGTCAGGAAACTAATGAAAATTCAGAATCTGTGAATTGAAAATAAGACAAATAATTCACATAGATAATTTCAGCACCCATAAAAACTCAAAATACAGTGATACCTTTGCTAACAAACGCCTCGCCTAACGAATTTTCGGATAAATAAGTTTTTTTCGTGGTTTTTCTGTCTCGACTAACGAACATTTCCGTTGATATGAATATGCATGCGCTAATATAAAACAACCTGAAGTGAGCTGAATTTTCGCGCCAATCATCATCAGAACTACTACTACTTCACCAAACACCAACTCCGGCCATATCGCTATATTGCAGTTTACTGCCATTAACGACTTGGGTTGGAAATGAAGGCGCGATCTATCGGTGGTCCCCTCAAGATCATTTGAAAAAATACTGTATCCTATCTATGTTATTCCCTGGGTTCGAACCTGGGACCGTGACGGCAACCTTCACGATGACAAGCAAGCATCTTACTACCACGCCACTTGGAACAATTAGGACTACTGTCACTCGAGCCCGATTAACCCATGTCCACAACTCGGAACATTTTTCCAGAGACCTCCACCTCTCTTTCTGAACTTTTCTGAACCATTTCATGTAAAACAAAAGATTTAGCTAATAGAAAATGCATTAAAAAAAAAAAAACCTATGTTTTCAGAGCATACGTTCTTTTAGTGCAAGACTCTTAGCATCAAACTGAACAGTCATGAAATTCTAGGCACTTTTCTATCTGCATGTATCTGGCACAGAAATAAGCTGACCAAATCACAAATAGAAGCTACGAACTTGACTGGGTTGTCTCAACCCCAGCTTTAGCAGACTAACGCCGGTGTTGGTTGTATAAATTAATGTAAAATAAAAAGATCTTCAGAATCTCATCTTCCTGTATAGATTCTCATTTATTCAATTTTTAAGCTGTTCATTTTAGCCTTCAATCTGTTTTGTCTTTTTCATAGCGCTCCTTTTTCGGTGTAAAAAACTTTTTACACCGAATTTTGGGCAGAACCTAGAACGAATCAAACGATTTCCCATAGGGAAATCACGTTTCGGCTGTCAAACGCGATTCCTCCTTTTCCTAACCAGATCATGGTCCACCACTCTGTCTCAAAGAAGAGATTTTAGTAAATGGTCAAAGACCTGGGCCATGCTGGGAAATGTGCGCGTATGTATTGTGAAGCCAGTTTCCATGCTTGTTAAAATGCTGCCATTTGCCATCATCACTCATGTTTTTCTAACTATGAGTGAAGTGTAAGGATTGAATAATTGTATCATTGTAGGCCGATTGCTCTCTCTGTGGTGAGACTTTTTAATGGGGAGATCGGCTCGCATTCACGCCGCGAAGTTTGGAACCACAGAAAACCAACTTCAGCCGACCACCACTGTGGCGATAATGAGGTTTGAACCCGGATTCTCGTCATTATGATGCGAGTCCGTCACTATGACCACTCGGCCACCACAGCGGCACGAACGTGATTCCGGAACGCGAAACATCTTTGTTAGCAGGGGCATTACTGTATATAAAAGAAATAATTCCATAATTGATGAAAATTCACAATTTATTGAAGAAACAATTCCAGAACTGATGGAAATTCAGAATTTATGAAAGAAATTATTATTAACGTAAGAAGGGGGGAGGGGAGGCTAAAACGCGAGGCCCGGTGCGACCGCACCTGTCGCGTCCCCTAAGCACGGCTCTGAATTGTGATGTCGTGCCAGTTTTCGCGATTCAATAGATTTTTTTAACTACAGTCAAACTCGGTTATAACTTCGATAAAAATGAAAATGCAGTAGATTCGGATATAACGACACATTTCCGTCCTTTTGCTTCCGTTTTCGTGGTGTTTTCCCAAAAAATTCTTAGAATTAGAGCTCAAAACAATGAGGAAATGTTTATCTGGTGTGCTATTCATACCTAACAAACAAAAACAAAGACTCATTTCATGTCTGACGCATGTATGACATCACATGGCACGTATACGAAACATTCTTGTATATATATATTTTTTATATTTATATTATTATATACTCTTTATATATATATATATATATATATATATATAATTTTCCTGCAATATTCTCCTTCCCGACATTTTTCATAAAAATGCCCAATTTCTTAAACAAAGATTACTTCAATGCACAATCTTTACTTACTTTGCATAATTTATAAATCATGTTGTGATGAATATGGCTATAAATATGAATATTCATCTTACGTATTTGCCATGCAAAAAAACAGTTTCTTTTAGTAAAATACATATTAATTACCTACGAACTTGCTGTAGCATTTTAATTCTAACCAAAGGTTATTTATAATCGATAATTTGCAATTTTGCCGATAATTGCCAATATTTTTGTCGGGAATCGGTTTAATGTCCTGCATTTATGAATCCAATTTTCTTGATACAGTTTCACCAAAATCAAGTAAAAGTCACCAAAATCCTTAGAAATAACGTCATGCATAGTATTTGTGATTGTATTTGATTATACATATATTATATTATATTATCTGATTATATATTTTCCATCAAAAAAGGCTAGAAAACATGAAACTCGGTTATAACGAAATGTTTTCGAGGAAAATCTTCAATGTCGTGTAATGGAGTTTGACTTCATTTTTTTATCGCAAAGTCGTTGATCGTTATCTTTGAATAGTAGCCTATGTATACAAATTTTGGTATCGATTCTACTTTGATTAACGCCACAGAAAGCGCTGAATAGGCCAACTTATTTTATGCCCACCTTGGCAGACAAATCGTGCAGAGGTTTCTATAAATTTTTGTTGATCTCTTAATCTCAGTTGCTGAATTCAATAATTTGTTCAATTATGGGATAATGGACACGAACACGTTGTTACCAAGTCTTTCGAAACAACATGAATCACAACAGCGATAACGGATTACAATAGGTATACGAGTAAATAATGTATTGTGCAATATCACGTACGTACGTGGCATTGAATACGCATGTAGTTATTATATTATACACATTATTGACAATATAAATATCAACTCGGAAGGATTAGTTTCGGAATCAAACTCACGAGCCGGTAGCTACAGTGATATTCAGCTTCGGCTTTCAACAGGAGTCAGTTATTACTGACATTTTCAACCTTGTTTGGTATGAAAGGGCGGCGCGTTTCACGTCAGAAATTTCTAACATTCCCAAAGACAAGGGAGGTTAAATAATAAGAAAAAAAACATAAATATTACGAAACCTGTACGAAAAATATTACCTATGTTTTTTCTATTCTCGTTAAAATGATCAACTGGAAGGGATGGTCAGTCACGGAGAGAGAGAGTTTCAGTTGATTGCGAACAAATTCTCACGCGATGTGTGAGAAACCCAACAACTTTTCGAAATTATTATTACTACTACAGTACGAACTACTGCTGCAACTTCCTCTTCTTAATCAGATACATCATATAACTCTTGTTTTTTACACATTCGAAACTGACACGTAGTAAGTAAGTCACACTTTACGTGCGAAAAAACGTGCACGTTTTTTTCCAATGGGGTTTCTCGGTGCAACCAACTTTTTCCTCATTTTATTTCCAGGTTATTGAAATTCTACTATGATTGTTTTTCTTTTAATCGTAACGAATTTTTGATTTTGACCCTTTAATTGGCAAGCATCGAAATATCCAGAAGAGACAAATTTTGAGGGATTGTGTATCAAGCAAATGTGTGGTACCTGAATTCTATTGACAAAAAAAAAATTATTGTCGATATTAAAAGAAATATGGGGTGTTGCACTTCAGGGAACACACTGTACTTATGTAATTTACATGGATTTGAATAGTCTAAAAATGCATTTATTGTTTACCAACTTACTTTTCTATCATTGTTGAAGAATTTATCTCCTCCACAGCAATATATCTCCATCACACATGGTATTTCCCTCTGAAATGCAAGTGTTAAAAATCATTCTTGCTTGGCTTGTCAACAAATAGGAGACGCGTACTTTTGAGTCATTCTGCTGTTAATTATAGAAACTTCATGAACAGCTCACGAGCAAAAATCGAATGTTTAGAAGCAGCGATTCCGAAACGAGTTCAAAATATATACTATGTATATTATATATATACATAGTATATTGAATATATAATATGAAATATATAATATGTACCTTTATTTGAAAAGTATAAAGAAACTCATATTTCATGAGAGTAACACGGACAAAAATGAAGGGTTAATGTTGGGAATTAAATTTGATAAGTTAAATTATTTACAGTATGTATATCAGTGTGCTTTATAAGTAATTAGTAGAAATTACACTTCAGTGTGTGTTTCTCAGAAGATCTATTGGGCGAACATAATGATCGAGTTGTTCCAGTATCAGTAATGCTGGACAAAAATGCCCATAATGACGTTCCTCAGACATTATTGCTGCTATCACTAAAGCCGGATTTTCCTAGGAAAAGGTTTTCTACGGTGCGTGCAGCATCGCTGATTGGCTAAAAACCTGAAATTCACGTTTTTTAACCAATCAGCGTTTTCACGCTGCACACGGTGCAGGTAACCTGCTCCTAGGAAAACCCGGCTTAACACGTGTTTTTCGAGTAATGGACATATTACTTGAACTTACTGTGAGTCACACTTCGAGAGTCTTGTTCTCGTAGATTTGTCACTAGATACAACACCAGCCAGCAATTCATTAATCAGGTCCAATTTCGATACCGTCATCCAAGTCGAAAACGTTAATATAGCAGCAACTTCGTACACCATGTGTGCATAACAACATCATGGGTATCCGGGAACAGCTATGTCAAACGCTTACATCAATGGATGTAAACTTAGTGCTGCGCTGTTTCCACTTTGATGAATTTTCAGAGGATGTTAGGATTTTAATAGGCCAAGAGAGCCTATGGTGCAGAGCCGTTTCAACGCATAGATCCACCCGGGCACCTCAAGTGCATAGGGGGATTCGTGATAATGAGCTACGATTTTCGAGAGTATAAATGTTTAAATAATAATAAATAATTTAAGACAGACATTTTCAGCTAGGTAGGGCCCCAAAACATTACTTTGCCCGGTGCCCATGATGTTAAGATGGCCCTGCTATGGTGCCAAAAGTTTGAGAATGACTGACCTGAGCTACTGGGAATAAAGCATCAGTATTTGTTTTATTGTCACTTAAATAAAGTTGGTAATTCATATATTAAATGAAATACGATTATAACTTTGGTTGAAATAATTATTTTATAATTAATTATTTTTTGCATGAAAAATTTTCGCATTTGCGTTTTTCGCGAATTTTTCTTAAATGTTATTCAAGACCAATATTTTTTGAGACGACCCTCGGAGTATTTTGTTACGGCCTGCCGACAATTTTTGGAAAATGGCTAAAAACATTGAAAGACGATTTAATTGAAAAAAAAATTGGTTGAACCCACAGCCCTGAGAGTTACACTACGTTATTTAGAATTGAGATATATAATTTTCAGATTCACCAGTAACGCTATGCATTTACTACATTACCATGGGCGTCTTAGCAAGGTCGGAGACCCTGATACCCAAACGATTTTTGGGGCTCCTGATTTAATGTGTTTCAGAAAAAGGAAGACTAGGAAGAAGAAGGAAATGCACCTAATTACAGAATTTACAGAAATGCGGAAAAACACCTTGATGCAAGAATAATTTCAGAATTATTGAAAGAAATAATTTCAGAATTAATTAAATTGTGTTGTCATTGATAAAGGTTTCTAATTAATGGAATAATAATTCCAGAATTACTAAAAGAAATAATTTTTGAAACACAATTTCAAATCAGTTAAAGAAATAACTGAATCAGTTAAAGCAATAACTTTAATAACAATAAGAATCAACGAAAGAAATAATTCTGGAATTGGTGATAGAATTAATTTCATAATTAATTGAAAAACAGTTCCATAATTGTTGTTGAAAAAAATTTCAAGATTTATTGAAGAAAATAATTTCAAGATTTATTGAAGAAAATAATTTCAAGATTTATTGAAGAAAATAATTTAAAAATTAACGAAATAAATAATTATGCAATTCAAGTACAGTAATTTCAGAATAATTATAAGAAGTAAAAAATAATCACCAGTATATCAGAATTGGTGAAATAAATTATTTCAGAACAAATAAAGGTCTTCAATTATTTTAGGTCCTTGTTTGGCTCTATTGAAACGCCACTGTACATGATAACGAAATGCCCTTGGAAATATGGATTCCATCTTATACAATTTTAAATACTTTAATATAAGTTGGTAGCACGCGGACTTCGTAAGAAGTTCCGATTTGGCTCGCGATGTCTGAAAGGTTGAAGATCCCTGGTATAGATCAATATTCATCATATTGTGTCTTTTTTCATTGAGATCAATACGTCAGTACTTTCAGTTTGATTGAAATTACTCCGTACTCCTGATTATAGTAAGTTTTTATTACGATACTTCGGATACCGCAAGATTTTATTCTAACTTAAAAATGAATTTCTTTCCCGTTTTCTCTCAATGTTATTCGAACTTATATCAATGGTGTCATATTTTTCTGAGTTAACAAAAATAAGTAAATAAAGTCAACAAAAATATTAAAAAACGCTAAAAATATACGAATAGAAAAATGTGATCTGTAGCAGCGATATCTATTTTTGGTTTTCTATTATTTCTCGTCGTTCCTTATTGAAAAGGTGTAAACGATGCGATTCCCAGGTGGCTATACGCTGTGTTAAAACTCTCGCAGGTTCATTCGAATTGATATGATCATGTAATACTGTAGTAAAAGAAAAAAAATAGGGGAATCGAGACGGAGCGTGTATATACATTGTATACGCAAAACCATCAATCACACAGTTACAAAGCCAGCCCTACAAAACTGATACGTATCTTGTTTTTTTTCAAAAAGAGAATTCGCAAAGTTCGTGTCAAAATAAGACATTTTAAAACTCATATTTCACTTCTCTCGTGTTTAGTGAGGCGAGGCCCTACCTTTTATTGTGTAAAGGTCGAGCCTTATACAGAAATTATATCTAATATTTCTATACGTAGTCACTCTTTCGTGAAATCAACTGTAAAACGAATATTGATTGATCATCGAACTAGAATACACAGTATATCGCTTTAAAGCGCAGTATACGCATCGTACTTGCAGATTTTTGGACTAATTTCAATTTTATTAATAACATTAACATTTTTTAGTTATTTTGGGCACTCATTGGGACTTTCTTTAATGTTTTCATCTCAAACCATCATACCTACTGATTCATAAAAAAACACGGTAAATTAATTTTTAATCATTGTACATCAATACTTAATTAATTTAAAATTATTCGCAAATATATATGTACCTTAACCCTACACAATCGTATAGCTGATAACCTACAATCAATATATTTCCCATTTTTCTACTTCATTGACATCAGAAATTTTAATTATTTTCTTGTTTTTTAATCTAGTTTGTGGAAACTAATGGTCAATTTTAAATTGAAAAACATCGTAAATTACCATAGGTTAGTTTACACGGTGTTTTAAATTGCAAAATTAAAATTCATGCATTGAAGGGCTGAAATATATGGGTATCGTACATTCGAGTAATATGGAATAGTCGGGCAATATGGAATATCAGGTTTCTCTACCTTCAGGTATGACCTTCTTACCTGAAGATAATAACTTCAAAATGCCCCCATGAAACTATAGAGTAAGTGTCGATGGCCGTAACTAGGGGAGGGGGCAACTGCCCCGGATGGCAAAATTTACGGCGCGCAATTTTAGGTAGGAACAAAGAAAACCGTTGTAAAATTATCGATTTTTAAAGTTGGGGGCGACAAAATAATATTTGCCCAGGGCGGGAATCATAGTTACGGCCCTGCATAAAATAAGGGATATAACATGCTTTATGCTACAAGAAACAGTAAAAGTGAATCTTCGTAAAATAAGGAACAGTAAAAGCAAATACTTCGCAAAATAAGAAAATAAAAACTGTTCATTATTTTATATAAAGCGTTCGCTGTTTCTCATTACAATTAAAGAAACAATAAATGCTCCGTATAATAAGGAACAACAAATGTTCCATAAAATAAGGAACAATAAGTGCTTCATAAAATAAGGAACAATAAGTGCTTCATAAAATAAGGAACAATAAGTGCTTCATAAAATAAGGAACAATAAGTGCTTCATAAAATAAGGAACAATAAGTGCTCCGTATAATAAGGAACAACAAATGTTCCATAAAATAAGGAACAACAAATGTTCCATAAAATAAGGAACAACAAATGTTCCATAAAATAAGGAACAATAAATGCTTCGTATAATAAGGAACAATAAGTGCTTCATAAAATAAGGAACAATAAATGTTCCGTATAACAAGGAACAATAAATACTCCATAAAATAAAGAACAATAAATGCTCTGTATAACAAGGAACAACAAATGTTCCATAAAATAAGGAACAATAAGTGCTTCATAAAGTAAGGAACAATAAATGTTCCGTATAACAAGGAACAATAAATACTCCATAAAATAAGGAACAATAAATGCTCTGTATAACAAGGAACAACAAATGTTCCATAAAATAAGGAACAATAAGTGCTTCATAAAATAAGGAGCAATAAATGCTCCATAAAATAAGGAACAATAAATACTCCATAAAATAAGGAACAATAAATGCTCCGTATAACAAGGAACAACAAATGTTCCATAAAATAAGGAACAACAAATGTTCCATAAAATAAGGAACAATAAATGCTCATAAATGCTCTATAAAATAAGGAACAATAAATATTCCGTATAATAAGGAACAATAAATGCTCCATAAAATAAGGAACAATAAATATTCCGTATAATAAGGAACAATAAATGCTCCATAAAATAAGGAACAATAAATGCTCCATAAAATAAGGAACAATAAATGCTCCATAAAATAAGGAACAATAAATGCTCCATAAAATAAGGAACAATAAATGCTCCATAAAATAAGGAACAATAAATGCTCATAAATGCTCTATAAAATAAGGAACAATAAATGCTCCATAAAATAAGGAACAATAAATGCTCCGTATAACAAGGAACAATAAATATTCCGTCTAATAGTAGTTATTTCTACTACTATTAAGCAACAATTTGATGACTATAACACAAAAGTGGATTTTATGATGTCTACCATTGATCAGTATAGATCGGATCTTGAAACCTGCCAAGAAAGTCTCTCTCGAGCAGTCAACGAAAACCGGATTCTAAAATCGGACTTGAAACAATTGAAATCAGAACTTTCGACTTACAGTACTACTCGCGTAGGTGTAACATAGAGATATCTGGCCTACCGGAAAGTGAAAATGAGGATTTGGATGAGATCAAATCCTCTCTATTTCATCACTTGGAAATCGATCAACTAAATGAATCGGTCACGATCATACATCGAGTCCCAACAACACGAAGAGATGGAATAAAACCAATCGTAGTGCAATTCAATAATAAAAAAAATCGTGATATGTGTCTAGAAGCTGCGCGTAACAAAAAACTTTGTTCCTCTGAGATCAATCAACGCTTACGCCCTAATCTTGTACATCTGAATGAACACTTGCCTCCATATCTAAAACAGGTACTATATTTTGCAAAAAAATTTAAGAGTGAAAATGATTACAAATTTTGTTGGTGCAAAAACGGCAGAATTTATTTACGCAAAGCTGAAAATACCAGGGTGATCAGAATCTATAACATTGATGATTTAAATATTATCGATGGATAATTCGACACTAATGCATATCATACTGATCGCCCTGGTATTTAATAAATTCCTTTACGATTTTGCCACTATCGTTCTTACTGATTTTGCTTGTATAACAATATTAACTATAAATTTAATAATTAACTCTAATTTTAACTATTCAAAAAAATTTTCATTACATAAAAATATTTATTTTATAATTGGTATATATCGTTCAATCTCATGTTTAACTTTGCTCCTCTCATTTAATTTTCAATACCTTATTCTCAAACATGTGGCTAACTTATTATACTACTGTTTATGCGTATTAGAATCTCACTTATATTTTGTTTCATTTTCGCTTGATGCTGATAAATGTGTTCCATTCTATGTTATGCTTAAATATATCATCTACCTGAATATGAAATATCTTTTTGCCTTCAAATTTACAAGTATGGATGACTTAATTATTTTTGATAATTTGTATTTGATGGTTCATCACAAATTGCTTATAAATGCAAAATCTATAATTACATTAACTATTTATCAATACTCGACTTATTGTACTGTTATACAACTAATGCCCATTCATCCATCAACTACTAGCTTTATCATTTATTTATTTTGGTGCACATATTCAATACTCGTAACTATTTTATGGTCAGATTTTTTCGTCAGAGTTATTGTGATTTATTCATATTTTCCACGTTTAGGTTTAATTATTTTCTCTTTTCAAATCCAATACTCTATTTTTAAAACTGTGTTATGCTACAAGTTATACAATATACAATTTCAATCATCTTACAACTTTTTACCATTTCATACTTGTGGATCATATTCTTTACCCTTTCCTGCTGAATGCAAGAATGGTTATTGTTGTTCGAGAACGAACTATAAAACTACTCTTAGTGCTATAAATGATAATGACTTATTACTTTATAATTTAAATTTTTTCCTAAATCGCGAAATTGAAATAAATAGAAAACCTGTACCCATATTTTTAATTGTCATTCATTATCAGATTTGTAGTACTATTGAGCATCCATTGTCAACTGCTGGGCTTCCCTCCGGGGTGCTTATTCTGTATTACATTTTTTTATTATCTCATTCGAGATTAAAATAAACTTCAACTATCTTAGTACCCTGGAGGAGTTCGGTAACTTCTTAAACCATTCTCAGAACAACGATTCTCAATCCACCACTGATATTAATGTTGTACATTTTAATATCAGAAGTATCAGAAAAAATTTTGATTTATTAATAACATATTTACACGAAAATTTATCATCTATAGATGTGCTTGTGCTGTCTGAGGTTTGGATTTTCAGTGAAGAGGTTTGTGTATATAATCTAGATGGATTTGATTTATTTGCATGTTGTAGAGAATATAACAACTCTGGTGGTGTTATGGTATATACTCATAAATCACATTCATTTTCAAGACTAAATTATGGATCCTTCCTATCAGGCGAGGTAATTGTTTTACATCATCTTTCATTAAATTTAAATATAATTTGTCTCTATAGATCTCATTCATTCACAGTCAACTATTTTGTCAATGAATTAAATCAATTTTTACATAAATTTAGATATAAAGATATCTTATTCATTGGAGATATTAATATTGACTTATTAGCTTCAACACATAATACTAATTCCGAATATATTGGTACCCTAAGAAATCATGGATTTTTACCTCTAATCTCTCATATAACAAGACCTTCATCTAATACTTGTATCGATCACATCTTTCTGCGCAACTCTAACCGCCTAACTAATATTTATTCATCTGTTTTTTTAACTGATATTACTGATCATTATCCTATCTTATGTAAACTATCGTACACTGTGAATAACTCTAATAAGCCATCCTCCAATCTTTCTAACAAAAAATGCAGAGTTGTTGATTATAGTGGCATTTCATCTTATTTAGACAATTATAAATTTACTCTTCAGCATAAGCTTGCCCATTCTCGGTTTGATGAATTTATATACTATCTCGAGAATATAATCAACAACTTTACAAAATATATCACAACTAAGCCTACACAACAGAAAGCTGCTTTTAAACCTTGGATTTCACCAGAACTCAAGTTCTATATTAAGACTAAAGAAAAACTTTACCTAAAATCTAAAAAATATCCATTTGATATTCTGATACAAACAGCTTACCGTAGTATTACATCATTTGTCAAATCTAAAATAAAACTAGCCAAATACACGTATTTTCAAAATCAGTTCTTTAATTGCAATTCACCTATCAAACGTTGGAAATTTGTTAATAAAATATTAGGAACAAATGAAAACCCTGTCACGTTGCCTTCAGGTACTAATATGATTCGAATAGCAAATGAATTCAATGTACATTTTATAAACATTTCTCCTCTATCTCACCCAATATCCGATGACTTCAAAAACTATATCTCTAATAACAGCAATTCCATCTTTATTTTCCCAACTACACCTGATGAAGTAGTAAAGATCATAAATAATTTATCTAACAAAGTTTCGAGTACTGACCTAATTAATTCTAAAATTCTAAAATGTCTACCGGGTGACACTATTGTGCTCCTGGCCGACTTGATTAACAATTGCATTGTAAATGGTGTTTTTCCAGATTCACTTAAATCAGCTACTGTTTTCCCAATATTTAAATCAAGTGATAAAAATGATTTCAACAATTTTAGACCAATCTCTATTCTGTCTTCTATCTCCAAGATCTTTGAAACTATATTAAAAACAGTCCATTCATTTTTATCTAACCATAATTTTTATTCTGAAAATCAATATGGGTTCCTCGTAAATAAAAACACTGAATCTGCCATCCTTAAATTAACTTCCTCTGTTGTACATAACCTTGATGCATCAAGAAAGACTGTTGCAGTTTTTCTAGATATAAGAAAAGCATTTGATAGCATAAATCATGAAATCCTTCTCCATAAACTTGAAAAACACGGTATTAGAGGTAATGCACTTAATCTTTTTAAATCTTATTTATACAATAGAATACAATCTGTTAAATGTATTACAAGCATTAGTGATCCCATGAAAATAATAAAAGGTATTCCTCAGGGCTCAGTACTCGGCCCACTTCTTTTTATCATTTTCATTAATGATTTTTGCAAACTTGATATTGAAGGTGAAATAATTGCGTTCGCGGATGACACGGTTCTTCTCTTTTCTGCTTCTGATTACCAATCTCTCCAAAATACTGTTAATAATGATCTCCTAAAGGTAAGAAATTGGTTCCGCGCTAACAACCTCCAAATTAACGTTACTAAAACCAAGTTTATTAATTTTTCTTTAAATCCTACTAACCAATCTCGCTTAAGTATCACTTTCCATGATATCAACTGCAACAGTGATTTTTCTTGCACTTGTCAAGATCTAGAGCAAGTCAGTACAATAAAATATTTAGGATTACATATTGATCAAGATATGAAATGGAAATCGCATATCAAATATTTATTAAATAAACTTAGATTTATGCTTTACAAATTTTATTACTTAAAACAATGTTCAACTAACACCTTTTTATTAACACTTTACTATGCTTTTTTCCATTCCCATCTAATGTACGGTCTTCTTGCTTGGGGCAGCGACTACCTTACTAATCTTCAACCAATCATTTCTATTCAAAATAGAATTTTACGGTTTATTACTAATGATTATCACTCCCCTACATTTGCCCTTTATAACCGCCTACAAATATTACCCCTTCGCCATCTTTATTTTTACAAATCACTATTGCTCATTCGCAAAAATCAGTTTTCCTTTAACTTTAATACCACTCGCTCGTCCTCAAGAATAAATAGTACTTACACTCTACCACTAATACACAAAACAATAGCTAGAAAACACTTTACATATATTATTCCAAAGTTCTATAATTCACTTCCTTTAAATTTAGATACGAATGTGTCTCTGCCTACCTACAAAAAATTAATTAAATCCTATCTCTTATCTGAGACTAACATAGAAAAACACTTTTGAACTTTTTTTTTTTTTTTTTTTTTTTTTTTAATTATGGTGTATATATATTTAATTTGTTTTTTTTTTTACCTTTGAACTTATTTGTGTGTATATATATTTTTTTTTCTCTTCACCTTGAGCTTACACGTCCTCAGCACTTTTCTTTTTTTTCCTTGTAAAATTTTCCTCCATGTTAATTACTCAAAACACCACCACCATGGTTGTCACTGTTTAATTATATATCTTGTTAATCCCCCCCCCCTTTTTTTTTTCCGTTCCTATAATTCTATTCTGTATTATTTTCACTTTGTTAGACGATTTGTCTATGTATTAAATATCCAGTATGAGCCATTCCTGGCTCCTTGGGTATACTCTATCAATTGTATATGTACACTTTTGATGCTTGAATTAAAAAAAGAAAAAAAAAAAAAAAAAAAAAATAAGGAACAACAAATGTTCCATAAAATAAGGAACAATAAATGTTCCATAAAATAAGGAACAATAAATGCTCCATATAATAAGGAACAATAAATATTCCGTATAATAAGGAACAATAAATGCTCCATAAAATAAGGAACAATAAATATTCCGTATAATAAGGAACAATAAATGCTCCATAAAATAAGGAACAATAAATATTCCGTATAATAAGGAACAATAAATGTTCCATAAAATAAGAAACAATAAGTTCTTCATAAAATAAGGAAAAATAAATGTTCCATAAAATAAGGAACAATAAGTGTTCCATAAAATAAGGAACAATAAGTGCTTCATAAAATAAGGAGCAATTAATGCTCCATAAAATAAGGAACAATAAATGCTCCATAAAATAAGAAACAACAAATGCTCCATAAAATAAGGAACAATTAATGCTCCGTATAATAAGGAACAATAAATATTCCGTATAATAAGGAACAACAAATGTTCCATAAAATAAGAAACAATAAGTTCTTCATAAAATAAGGAAAAATAAATGTTCCATAAAATAAGGAACAATAAGTGCTTCATAAAATAAGGAGCAATTAATGCTCCATAAAATAAGGAACAATAAATGCTCCATAAAATAAGAAACAACAAATGCTCCATAAATTAAGGAACAATTAATGCTCCGTATAATAAGGAACAGTAAGTGCTTCATAAAATAAGGAACAGTAAGTGCTTCATAAAATAAGGAACAGTAATTGCTCCATAAAATAAGGAAACAATAAATGCTCCATAAAGTAAGGAAAAATAAATGTTCCCGATAATAAGGAATAATAAGTGCTTCATAAAAAAACGAACAGAGAATGCTTCAAAAAACAGGGCCGTAACTAGTGGGAGGCAGGGGGTCAACTGTCCCGGGCAGCAAAATTTAAGGGGCAGCAAGTTTAGGTGGGAGCAAAGAACGCCGTTACAAAATTATCGAATTTTAAAGTTGTTGGGGCGGCAAAATAATGCATGGCCGAATCATGTTTGCCCCGTGCGGCAAAAATACTAGTTACGGCCTTGGTCAGTGTCATTCAGTTGTCACCATCATCACGGCTCCTCTATAAGAGGAAATTTATTTTAACACTTCCAGAGAGAGAAATTTACCTGGCAAGTTTTCAAAACTGCTTCTTAATTATTGGAAATATGCCCAATAATTTGAAGCCAAGCACAATGTGCTTCATAAGGGTTATATTTTATTGCATTGTGTTCGATTCTCTCCGGTTAGATGGAACGCTATTTTTTCATAGATGGTGTGTCAGGTATATGAAATACTATAAAGTGTTATCTGAGTTAAGCTAGAATATTTTCTCAAGATGGAAAGTTTAGTGAGATAGAAGAGAAAAGGTCTAGAAATATAAGTGCGTCCTGTGTCGTCTGTGGGCCCACCTTGACTGTTTTGGGGCAGAATAGAAAGATTGCATTTGCGACTCTTGTAAATAGGCTATGACCCATCCACACCATCAACTATCAAAATAAACGATGAAATTTTTATTTTTCATTGTCGTAGGCTCATTAAATCTTTTTTTCGATCAATTCAAATTAGTTTTCTTCATTTTGAGCCCCCTATTCTATATTAATCGACGAAAATGATTTTTTAAATACCTTTTGTCAAAGTAAACTAAAGGAATCAAATTTTATAGGAATAAAAATTTCAAGTTTTCAAATTGGAATCTTTTAAATCGGACTAATTGAAAAAAAAGTGTGTTTCATATTACCCGAATGTACTGTATTGTATATTATATTGCAGTATCTCAAACCAACGCTGATATAATTGATCTCTCGTGTGGTAGGGAATGGAGTGCAGTAAGTATTATAGCAAAGTGTATTTTCACCCTGAAAATACTGTGTATTGATGATCACTGAATGATAAAATCGGGTGCTATACGTACGGGTAGTTGTACTCAGGGGGAAAATAAACCAGATTGATCAGGGAAAATCTACATATAACAATAAAATATAGTAAAATATTTATAGGAATAAAAACTTTGACCGTTTCTGGTTGAGTAAAAAGTTAACTGCAGTGTGATTTTTTTTATACTTTTTTTTACGGAGAATATATCACAGACATACAGATGAAATTGAAAACGTTAATGAAGCCTGCGAGCGTACAAACCATATTGCAGTACAACGGGGCTCCTGAAACTTCGGAACTAATCAATACTTAAATAAAATTGAGTATTGATTAAGTTTCATTAAAGAGAAAATCTTTCATTAAATATAAAAATTTTGATTATTTCTAAAAAATATGTTTACAATAATTTTGAGAAAAAATGCTATCGATTGTTCTTTCACTAATTCTAAAATTATTTCTTTCATAAATTCTAAAAAATAAATTTAGTTAATTATTTTAGTAATCTTGGTTATTTCTTTTTCATTTATTCTCACGAATTATATTTTGATTCATTATGAATTTTCATTAATTATGAAACAATTTGCTTCACTAATTCTGAAAGGATTTCTTTGAATAATTAATTATAAGACTATTATGTGCATAATTTTGAATAATTATAAGACTAATTATGAAACTTGTTCACATTAATTATGAAAAATTATTATTTTTTACTTATTCTATAAATTTTTTTTTCATTTATTCTATAATTTTTTTTTCATTTATTCTATAAATTTTTTTTTCATTTATTCTATAAATTTTTTTTTCATTTATTCTATAAAATTTTTTTTCATTTATTCTATAAATTTTTTTTTCATTTATTCTAAAATTATTTTTTTTTCGTTTATCCAAAAATTGTTTTTCTTTTTACTTATCCAAAAATTATCTTTTCACATATTCTAAAATTATTTCGTTCATTGAGATGTTTTTCCAGCATTCCAGCACATTCCGTAATTAAGTATGGATTTTTTGGATGCCGATTTCTCAGTTCCGAAATACATGAAATCAGGGCGCTAAAAAGTGGTTGGATCTCGAACTCTCAAACGTGTTAGGACAGTTCTGGCAATCTATCAAATGCACAGTGGTATTGTCGGATTTGAAAAAATTTCACAGTGTTGCTGGTGAATATGAAAAAAATTCACAGTTCCAAATACCTCAGTATAGCTCTTAGTGTGGATTACGGGCTTCATCGAAATTAATATATTTTTTTTTATTCTCTTTCAAGGTCAAGTAGCTATTTCTTTTTTCAAAATGGTCGGTGGGCCACGCGTTGAAGACCCCTGATGTATTATGTCAAAGAAACACAAGTTACTATTTTAGTTTTTTGGATACACTGTTGTAAGGTAAAATTTCAACACGGCAATTCGCTGTCTAGAAGATTTCGTTTTGCTTAAATAATGCCTCAAGAATTTCTAAGTTTCATATTACAACAAAAAAAGAAGATTTTTCGGTTCATAGATGTGATGCAATTTTATCTTACAGTCGCCTGTCGTTCCAAGTACATGATACGATCAAACGGTTTTTTTGGGTATTTTTTCGTGGCATCTGCTATTCAGAGAGGTTCTACAAATTTCTTGAAGTTTTTTGGTTTTTTGTATTTTTCTTTCTTGTTATTTGACCTTTGAACCATTTTCTTATATATACGAGATTTTTCTTCTTCTATATATTTTGCTTCGTTGCTCCCCTTGATATCGCGTGCTTTGGATACCGCAGTATTCCGTCACAAAAGGAACAATTGGATGGGTCGAAAAAGTGTTTTTTTATTATTATTTCTCTCTTGAAACTCGGAGAAACGCTTGATTCTTCTTTTTTTTTTTATACAAAGAAAATATTTATAGCGGTCAGGTCGATTCTATTGTACTTAAAGTGCCTTCATAAGTGAAATATAGCGTGATGAAAACATTTATTGCTGTCTATGTGATAAATTTGTTTGCAATAAACTGCTGTTGTGAGCGAATGAATCTGTTGCTGTGAAATATGGAGAAATTTGTAGTGAATGATAACATGGTATGTGGAGATGTGTAGATATTAGAGCGTGTGTAGCACCGATCTGGGAAAATCCCAACGTACCGCTCATATAAATATTAGCACCTCAACGCTTGTATAAATAAATATTTTATGTAAGTCAACTTGAATGGGTTGTACAGTGTAACCTAGTTTATAAGACTTTCAAGAGGACGGGTGAAAACGTCATAAAAATGCAAAAATTGTGCAGCTGAAACTTTTTGTAAAAATGTACCATCTTTCCCCAAGATTTTTTCCCAAAAGAGAAAATACGTGCAAAATGAAATTTTTTAAAATCACATAAATTATTTTTGAAAGATTATAATTAACATAATACATATTAACGTTCAAATATCAACTGCAATTGTGCTGTGGGTAGGGCCTACTCTTTTTCAAAGATTTAAAAAACGTAATTTAAATTTTTTTCAAATGTCTTACCGTCGTTTGTTCTGCGTTGATTGGTTTCTGTAACAATTTAATAATTTTTACCTTGTTTTAAAAAAGTCTAAATCTCCTTTGAGTCCCATTTTTTAAGTTCATCTCCTTAAAAGAGTTCTGAAAGAAAGTATCCATACTAATGTTTCCAATTAGCAGACCCGTATCCTCTCAATGCACTTTATTATTCTCTAGGGATAACACTACTGACATTAGAAAAAAAATCTATCAGCGCATATATAGTCTTATTTCAAACAATTTAAATCCATTTCTTTATGTGTGTGGTTTCCTGTATCTTTTGAATTCCTAGAAAAGGTAATAAATCGTCACGTAAGTGTTCAATCTAAAATGGTCATAGCCTGTTCAGTGTATATGCTCGTATGTATCAGTAATTACCTGAGAGTTTATGGTTTTTGCAGTGACAATATGCGTGACAAACTAATTCAGTTCGCTCGGCCCGTTTTTACGCTCTACAAAAATTACGTCAATTCGATGGATGAAAATGATGCTTTCCAATGATTTGAGGCTCTACAGTAGTTGAAGTGAAAACATGGAATAATTGAGGCTGTAGGGCAATTTACACTGCTGGCCACCGTAAATGCAACACCCTGAAGGAAGCATGCAAATAATATGAAATTTACAACATGCATTAGCGGAGGTGAGATATGCAAATGATTAGAATTTCAGCACAGACGCACATCACGCGCGCCTGTGGCGCCACTTCAAAGCGCTATTTAAGGCTTGGAGATTTGGACGATTTGAAGTACGGCGATTGTGTTTTTCTTGTAATTTTTTCAAAAAAACGATCAATTATGCCTCGTAGAAAACAGCGATCATCTTTTGATCAAGTATCCGAGTTCGACAGAGGAAGGATAGTGGCCTACCGAGATTGTGGATTATCTTTCAGGGAAATCGGGAGTCGTGTTGGACGAAACCAAACAACTGTAATGCGGATATGTGATCGTTGGATGCAGGAGGGTACGACGGACCGACGTGTTCGATCGCATCCACCCATAGACTTAAGATATAAATAGACCGCGCACGCTATTCATAAAACTTGTCGAACGTGAAGAAAAGATGAGCAGTATTGTCGGGGAAAGAACAGGTTCTGCGCTATTACATTTGGCGCATTTTCGCAGAAGCTAGGATGTTGCTGTAACGAAATTTGACTAATTCGATCAAGTTGATGAAAACTTTCCTTCATTTTTTCAATGAATTTCACTCATTTTTATGTGAAATATTTAGGGAGTATCAGATTTGAAAAAATAAATTCTATAAAATAAACAAATATTGGAAAACGGAACAACGTATATGTTGCAAAGCCTAATTCATTTATATTTTTAAATATTCTCTTCATTCACTTTGTCACTTTTAATTTCGAAAATTTATTTATACTAGGGGTTATTAAAACAAAAATATATCTTTCCAGAACATTACAATTACTCTATATACTCATAATTAATGTATAATTAATTATAACGCATCATATTATGTTATGTAATGTAACACATCCACACTCATACCATATTCAGTCATGAAATAATATTCAAACAATAAGAAAAAGTTTCATTTCTAACATTCCTGAAAAACCTTTTATAACCTTATCACACAAAACTGTAAACACTTACATAATATTTCAGGATTAAAATATATTTTACTCAAGAAAATTACAGAATCTCATCATCAATTTCTCTAAATTATAAGAATTAAAATTCCATGTAGAGTATATATGTAATAATTTAAAGTGTGTATATATATATATATATATATAATATTTTAGGATATAATATTTCATATATATAATATTTCATATATATAACATAATATTTACATATATATATATATATATATGACATATGTAATCTCTTCGCTCCAAAAGTATGCATATGTTAATCTTAATTTAAGGTATTAAATCGTTTTTAGAATGATTCTTTTTCAAGATAACATCTGAGGTACACAATATATGACTTCAGGTCTTAGTACAGATATTGACTCAAAAAATCAATTGAATAATTAATTTTCTTGTTTGAAGAGGCAATTTCACAAACACAAATTAATGAATAAAATAATTTCTTTTATGTAATAGTTTTATCTCAGGTGTGAAGAGGGGTAAAAATACTATTATTTTTAGAGGTTGTTATGCATTTTTATGCAAAACTGCAATTGTCTAGAGGGGGGGGGGGAAGTTTTCCTCACATTCTATTTAAATAGAATATTTTTCATAAATTTCTCCTTCTGAAAAGCATATTTTCTTCCAAGTTGAGCAAAACTCGAATGAACTCACTAGCTCGCCAAATCTCGCCAAATCTTGCGGAGACGTATATTTCAGTTAAAACTTCATAAAACTCACAATTTCAATCATTTATTGCAAAAAATTCTATTAAAACATTTAATAATGATTCATGGCATTTGAATTTTACCAAAACTTGGAACTTTAATTGAATTAAATCAAAAATGGAGTCGTTAAAAACTGAGATTACGTCAGAAATCCATTGCATCGTCAATTTAATATTCCAATTTTTAATTTATAAGAAGAGGAATAAGCAAAAAAGTATTCCCTTGTGAAAGGATACTGGTCCCCCTTTCCTAAACCGCTCAGAACATCCGAAAGCTGCGCAAGTGTTGGCCATTCTAATCAAAAATAAGACAGCGCGTGTAGATCGTCATACGAGTAGCCATAAGGAAAGCATTGCCAGCGAGATTCCCTGACCAGCCTTTCGACCGGAGTCACGTGACTCCGGATCTTTGCTTCACATTGTAACCCCTCGCGCGCACTCTATAGTATTATTACTCTGTGCATCCACCTCAGTGCACCACTTCACGTGATGACAGGCGTATTGTGCGTATGGCAGTGAGATCGCTCAGCCACATCACGAACCATAGCACATTCAGTCTGTACCGCATCATCCAGTGTCTGCGCGTACCATTCGACGCCGTTTACAGCAGAGTGGTCTGTCCGCAAGACGTCCGTTGCTTCGTCTACCCTTGACGCAGAACCACAGACGTCTCCGCCGCCAATGGTGCGATGAAAGCAGGATGTGGACGGCACAATGGAATGAAATTGTCTTTACTGACGAGTCACGCTTCTGTCTGCAACACCACGATGGTCGGATTCGAGTCTGGAGACACCGTGGAGAGAGGATGCTGAACAGCTGCGTTATGCACCGCCACACTGGTCCTGCACCGGGTATTATGGTATGGGGCGGTATTGGATATCACTCTCGCACTCCTCTAGTACGCATTGCCGGTACTTTAAAAAGCCAGCGTTACATCTCCGAGGTGTTGGAGCCAGTTGTCCTTCCTTACCTTCAGGGCTTGCCCACAGCCATATTTCAACAGGATAATGCGCGACCACACGTGGCACGCATTGTCCAAAGGTTCTTCGTCAATCGCCAGATTGAATTGCTTCCTTGGCCAGCTCGCTCTCCGGATCTTTCGCCGATAGAAAACATGTGGTCCATGGTTGCTCAACGATTGACCCAGATTACATCCCCAGCTGCCACACCAGATCAACTTTGGCAACGCGTGGAAGCTGCTTGGTCTGCTGTACCCCAAGAACACATCCAAAGTCTCTTTGAATCAATGCCGAGGCGTGTGGCAGCGGTGATCTCCAACAATGGCGGCTACTCTGGCTACTGATTTTGGCAGGAACCACAATTCACAGAAGTCTATAAATTTAATCATTTGATGCTTGGTCAACATGTTATCTAAAAAATAAATATTGTTGCGATATCTCTTGTCTTTCTTGGTGTTGCAATTTGGGTGGCCAGCAGTGTAATTAAATATCTTGACCTTAGAACGTATAGGAATGAATTGCAACTGCAGGCAAACGTCGCGTCGTATAAATAAGAGACTCATAAACGGAATTCTACTGTAATGTAAAGGTATTTGAATTGAGCTTCTACAAAAAATGCATTCTAACGGTAATGACACTAAATCGAATTTTGCATATAGCTGAATACTCGTAAAATTAAATATTTAAGTAATAAATATATAAAATCTACAATAATTTTTGGGTCTCCTGTTTGACTTAGGCGCGTGCCTGTCGTTGGACCAACCTTTAGGATGCCACTAATAGCATCAATTGCTAATGTTGGTCGTATAAACCAGTGGTTTTCAAACTTCGAAAGCCCGTGGTCCGTTTAATTTCTTCTTGTGAGTGGACGGCCCAGTCATACAAACGGCTAATGGGAAATTAATGGGAGAGGGGGAAACAAACAGAGAATCACTCACGGCTGGGTACCAGATCACGGCCCGTCGTTATGATAACGGCCAATTTTCTGTATTTTTTTCATTTCGAACGGAATTCAAAATTTGATGATCTCAAACTGTATACCTATTTGCTGTGTATCTAATTGGACACATGACTTAATATTTTTTTCTTGGGTGATGCGTAGTTTTACGCCACATCGCGTTATATTGTGCCTGAAGTTTCTGTAGTTTGGAAAAACACGTTACTATTTTCTTACTATACGTTTGTATTTTTCTTCTCACGTTACATTATTCCATAACTTCATTTAGTTAATCATGACGTGCAATTTTTAATGCTTTTTTAGTGCATTCATTGTAATTTCAGCCTAGATAAAATTTTGTCTGTCATGTGTAGGTTCCTTTAGAATAGGTTCCTTTGAAAGGTTAGTTTTATGGCCAGAAATGCTATATTTACTGAGCGCATATGTGAATATCAATTTCTTTTAACAGAATTTTCATGTGACCAGGTCTCTATATAGGGGTCTCTCTCCCTCATTTCTATTCACCAGAAGGAAGAAAAAGATTCATTTGCCCGAAACGTGCCCTTAATTTCAAATTAAATTTTTCGGTTCATCATTTCAGTTTAGAAGAGATTACGAAATTTATTTAGATTTATTTAGATTAGATTAGATTTTTTTAGATTACGAAATTTATTTTCTGGGCAAAGGTTTATGCTTATTTCTTCTTTCTGTATTAATTTTCAATTAAAAGATTGCTTAGTTAAATAACTTTTTTAAATTAGTAATTTCTCGTAAAAATGCATGTTAATATGCTGAGATATGTACGTTTGAGAACTTCATTGACCCATATCACTTTCACTTGTTGGTAATATGGCCAAGAGTCTTTGAAAAAACGATTTTTTCAGATTTTCTTTCAAGATATACTGTGGATCATAATTTTTTTTTCTTTTTGACAACGTTTCAAAGTACAGATATCCTTTGCTTTACGAGATTTTTTGGTTCCACAAAATAATCGCGTAAGACGAAATCACGTAAAGTGAATGGAATTTAACATGGGTAAGATATAGTGATGGGGGGGGGGGTTGTTTTTCCTCTGAAAGATAACAAAAACAAGCCCAAAAGCTAACAAACAAATCCAGCAGCAAAATAATTTTTTTGAATAAATTGATTATTTATATATCAAGCTTTTAAATAAACCTCATGAAATGAATTTAATTAATACTTTTTCACTTCTGTCATCAGTAGCCTATTTTCGATTAATTCTTGTGTAATTGTGAAAGTTTTCGTTCCTGTGGAGCACAATATTCAGGTGACAAGCAGCATTCGTCGTCTCTTTATAAAAATTTAAATACCATTGGAATTGCCACAAAATTCTGAATATCCCTCGCAAATACGAAAATTCTAGTTTCATTAGGATTTTTTTCTTTGGTTAAAATTGTGATAGCATTGTCAATGTTATCAAAAAAGATGTTGATTAGTGAGATCTGGTGAATTGGATTTTAGCGTGTGTGTCCCACATTTGTCTCACCTAAATTATGAAATCCAATGGATTTTGTCATTTCAACTAATATCTTATTTTCAATTTCCAAGCGCATTTTCAAGATTAACATGGAACTCTAAGCCAAATTTCACAGGTTGCGATACCTAAAATGAACTTTTCAAATCGCGTTATAGCGAAATCACGTAAAGTGGGATACCACTTTACGTGATGAGGGATACCTGTATTTTTTAACATGATCTTTCTTTAGAATTTATCATACAGGCCTAAGGAAAACATCACTGAAGCTTAGCATAGCTATGTTACCCTCACTTATCAAAATTTCGAAACAATGATTAACCTCTTCTAACTCTTCATACTAGTAATCAGAGTGCTGTTTAAAAAATAAAAAAATAAAAACTCCATTTTCCCAGTGACGAAATATATAAACGACATAATTATTGAAATTTATGCACAAATATTTATTCAAATGTCTATTTATTTTACTTTATTATTTTTTGAGCACTAACTGGAACAAACTTCGAGTTAAACGCAATATTTCCTTTTAAAAATATGACAATATTTTATGAGTTAACATTTACTTCAATCATATATCATTCGGTACAAACATCTCAATATTTCCGAATACAAATATGTTAATTGAAGTCTCGAGGCTACAGAAACACATACAGGTTTTCCAAAACCAGTCTCGTACTCTAATAGTGTCATCAATGTTTATGTGTCATCCTACAACACGTGTTTTTGAAAATATTGATTTGTTTTGGAATACTAATGAAAATATACATCATTGCTTTTCTTGGAATTTACTATCCACGAAATTGACGTGATGTTATAATTTTTTTTGATTAATTCTAAATTGTGAATTTAAATTTCAAAAACTAATTGATTTTAAATTATAAATTTAATTTACAAAAATTGTGATTAATGTTAAATGTGAATTTGATTTACTAACATTTTAATGAATTTTCATTGGGAATATTCAAAAGCTATAATCAATTTCAAATTGAGAATTCAAATCACAAAAATTCTAATTAACTTAAATGTAGAATTTTTGGTTTACGAAAATTGTAACTTAGCTTAATTTAATTTACTAAAATTTCAATTGATTTTTTACTTTAATTCTCAATAATTAAAACTTTAAATTAAAACTAAAAAATTCTCATTAATTAAAATTTTGAGTTGAACTTTTTTGATAATTCTAATCAATTTCTACTGAGAATTTCATTTACAGAAATCCCAATTAATTTTAATCGTGAATTTAATTTACACAAATACTGATCAATTTTAAAGTGAGAATTTCATTAAAAATTTCAATTAACTTGATGAATTAACTTCATTGAAACGTGAATCAAAATAATTTTATTAATTACTGGACTTGTGTGCGTCATATGTTTTGCGTCGATGACCCTAGGATGAAAAATTGCTATAAATGGTATAAATACTTAACCCAAGAAATAAATAATTAATTTTAATTCAGAAAATTCTATTTATAAAAATTCTAATTAATTTTTATTGTAAATTTTCGTCTCTTCCTTATTAAATAAAATTTTGTATAAATCCTCAAGCTCCCTCCATTAGCTTAGATCTTTGCTGTTAACCAAAGAAAAGATTTTTCGTGATCCACTCATTAAATTTGTAGCGTATAAAAAATTTAAAAATTATTCATTTTTATTTGTTATGCCATTGTTTCACACTATTTTGTTATTGACAACTCGAACCAATGTTTTACTGCTAATTGTTTTTCCTTTTTTTTACCGAAAATTGACCCCAAACCTTTTCGGGTTCATTTCTACGGATGGTTCCATTTAATCTCGTCAGTAGGCCTATATTAACCCCTTAAATTGGCAAGCATTGAAATATCCAAAGGAGAAAAATTTTGAGGGGTTATGCATTAAGCAAATCAACTAGAGTACCATGAATACTATTACATGACAAAAAAATATGGCATGCTGCACTTCAGGGGAACACACTGTATTTATATGATTAACATAGATTTGAATACAATAAAAATGCATTTATTGTTTGCCAACGTACTTTCTATCTATCATTGTTGAGAAGAATGCACACAATAATATTCTATTTCCCTCCGAAATGCAAGGGTCAAAATTCATTCTCGTTTTTGGTTTGTTAAGAAATAGGAGACGTGTACTTTCGAGCCATTCTGCTGGTAATTATAGGAATTTCATGAGCAGCTCACAATAAAAATCAGATGTTTAGGAGTTGTTTAGATGCATTAATGCCGAAATGAGCTCAAAATATGCAATGCCTTTACTTAAAAAATAGAAAACCACGTTGCTTAAGACAACACTGCCAAATAAAGGGTTAAATAGAAAATACAGGGTGTCCCATAAATTCATAGATTAAAAATTTATAAAGATTGAAAGAATTGGTATATTTGAACGTGGTTTGTGTGCGTAAAAGTTATTCTCACGAAAGGGGATTTTTGGTACAGAAAAAGTTTGTTTCAAAATTTTTTCAATAGAGGTAGGCCTACTGCACGAAAGCAAATCACTGGAAATATGAAAATCAGAGTCCTATAAAGTATGTATAAGGTGTACAATTAACAGCTAATTTCTGAATTTTCCTGCTACTGACGTTTATATAAGGTTTTCATTGTGTTGTAGACCGTTGGCAAATAAAGCACTATTGGTGAAGTTGTTTTACCTCATCCACGAATCACAGACAAGCAGCATTACGAACGTTTCGGACACAGAAGAGATTGAGGAATGATTCAATCACTCCTGTCGGACTGGTTTCCAGCGCCCACTATTGACAAAAATTAAAACTATTTGTTTCCGTACCAAAAAAGGTTTTTTTTTGTGGAAATACTTTTTTTCACAAACAATGCGGAAATCCTTACCAATTTCTTCAATATTTATGAATTTTTAAACTATTTATGAATTTATGGGACACCCTGTATACACAGTAGTTAAAGAAATGGTAGACGTTTTCGCGTCTCGCATTTGAAGACCCACAGAAGATTAAGTTGTCATTTGAAAACAAAAGAGAAAATCTCAGAATCTTCGTCGATAAGATTTGACCATTTCCCTTCTAGTGGCCGAATATCGAAAATGGTGTACAACGAGGCTCATGTCTGAACTATATTAAGTAAGGCTGAGTTAGTGAGAGTGTAAAAGAGTCGTTATAGATAAAAGCATTTCACGTTGCGTGGGTCAAAACCAAGCGGAGCGACTAGTCTTTATGACTTCATCGTTTGTTTTAAACCTCCAGTCACGTTAGGGCATAAATATATAGCCGGCGGATGACGACGTAGCAGTTAAAACTACCTCAACAAACTACCATGACTACTTCAAATAAAATAGGAAAGAAACTTTTTTTTTTTCAAGGATACATCATTTTGAATTGAAAAAAATAATATATCTACGTATAATTTGAATAATGTTTAGGAATCACTTCACGTTGGCTTTTTAAGAAATATGCTAATATGCCAACTGAATTAATGAAGTGTCGTTGAATAGACAAGTTCGAATGAAAAATAGGCTCCTAATTAGTGGCTTTTCTCGGAAGTGTGGAGTTTGGAATTTTAAACTGAGTGATTTAAAGGATCATAAATACAGGGTGTCCGGGCTGAAGGTATGAAAAGTAACGGCTTATAGTAAGATTACTTTTATAAATTTAAGTTGCATTGAAAAATGTAACTCATCAAGTTTATATTGATTGCTTGATAAAAGTTCTATGTGAGCACCTTTAGCGGCTCTGTAGATGTAAAAATGGCATTCGATTTCTTGCCAAGTGTTTAGTAGTATTTGAGGAGTTATTAAATCACTTTGCAGGCGCTTTTTCAAATAATGTGGGAGGCTTCGAATCTCATTCAGTTCGTACACGATGTTTAATACGTGTCACTGATTCAAATTCAGCTAGCCTATGCACGCATATTGTGGCATCGCCGAAATGCCACTCCTATTACTAAACCGCACATGAACCTCGTAAACATTCCTCTGAAAAACTTCAAATTAATTGGTTCATATCAGAATACGCTGTGTATGTGTTGTGCACCATCGTCAAATTTGTTTCCGAGTAATGGCTGTCATGGGTTTCAGAAATGTTGCCATCTGTCTTCAAACAACTCGGCAGACTATTTTGTCTGTATCATTTGTCTGTTCGTGAATTTTGAATGTTGTAGGCCTGACTGTGTGCTCTTTGTGGAGAGATTTCTTTTAAATAGAAGATCGGCTCGCATTTGCATCTTGAAATTCGAAAACCAAATACACTGGTGAAATAAATTAAGAGAATTTGCATATTTTATCGAATTTCATGAAAAGAACTGAACTGAATGTAAAACCACTGCTTGATGACAAAAATGAAAATCTTGTACGTCAAATACGCAAATAAGCGTACACGTGTGTGTAGGCGGAGCCAGTAGGGAAACAGGCTTTATAAGCACGCGTAAGTTAAGACGCATTTCGTTCGCTAGCACGCCTCGGTGAATTTCTTGGTGCTATTTTGCAGCAATCGGTTAATTTCAAATTGTAACAGTAAAAATGAGTAACCACCAACGTTTAGATGATCGAATGAGGTGGCGAATTGTGGGGAGGCTAGAAGCAGGCCAATCTCAAGTCCAGATTTGTAGAGAGTTCAATTTAACGCCCAGCGTCGTGTGTAACTTATGGAAACAGTTCCAGGATACCGGATCCATCGAGAGAAAGCCTGGGCAAGGTCGTCCAAGAGCCACGACGGCCAGAGAAGATCGCCATTTGTCGATTATAGCGAGGAGTAACAGGAGTGCTACAGCTTCTCAGCTCTCTCGTGACTTGTGTGCAGCCACAGGAACCCGTGTATCAAGGGTGACTGTTTCCAAAAGACTTCATGAGAGAGGGTTGTTTGCAAGAAGACCTGCTGTTTGCGTCCCGCTCACTTCTACGGACAGGAGAATCCGTTTATCATGGTGCAGAGAGCATAGAGATTGGAGTATGGATCAATGGGCGACCGTTCTCTTCACTGATGAGTCCCGGTTCAGCCTAAGCACCGATTCTCGCCGTACGTTCATATGGAGAGAACCAGGGACCCGCTACCTACCCTCCAATGTCCGCGAAATCGACCATTATGGGGGAGGAGGTTTAATGGTCTGGGCAGGCATCATGTTGGATGGCCGCACACCTCTCCATGTCTTTGAAAGAGGCACTGTGACTGGTGTGAGGTATAGGGATGAGGTCTTGGAGCCATATGTTCGTCTTTTCAGGGGTGCAGTTGGCCCTGAGTTCATTTTAATGGACGATAACGCGAGGCCACATAGAGCTCTTCTGCTCGACGATTTTCTAGAGAGTGAGGATATTCGCCGGATGGATTGGCCAGCCAGATCTCCAGCCCTTAACCCTATAGAGCATGTCTGGGGAGGGCAATTGCAACTCGCAAACCCCCTCCGGGAACCATCCAGGGAATGAAAACAGCGTTGCTGAACGAGTGGGACCAATTGCCACAGGAAATGATAAACTGCCTTATTTCAAGTATGAAATCACGCTGCGATACCTGTATATCTGTAAGAGGGGACCATACCCCCTATTAACCCATCTATTAATCCATTTTTTGTTTATTCTGCAACCGCTGTTTCATACCTTCCAACTCCAACGAGTGTTACGCACGATCATACGTGTGTATTACAATTATTGAATGGTTATTTGTTTTGTATTGTATCAATGTATGTACATATCAAATTTCATTAAAATCGGTACAGTAGTTCTAGAGATAATCGACCAAGTCTGCAAATTCTCTTAATTTCTTACACCAGTGTAAAAACAAACTTCAGCCGACCACGGTGTCCACATGATGGTAGTCAGCCAGAGTAACTGCTGCGAAAAGCGTTCCAAAGCAACTTCACATGCGTGACCTTGGCAGAAAAGTTGAAATAATCCTATATCGACGGTACAGCCTTTTTATAACAACTAAGCATGCGTGTTTCTCTCAGTGTAAGCTATTGCTTCTGGATACCTTTAGTCCGGACACCCTGTATAAAAACACGAAATTCAACATAAAGCCGGGTCCACGCCCGCAGAACTCCGCAGCGCTAATACAGCTTTTGAGGTGTGGCTTGCTCAGCGCGGCCGAGGTCGATTTTGCCTTGCCACACCCCAAAACCAGTTTTTTGCTGCGGGTGTGGACCCGGCTTTAGGATCTTCTACTTTCTAGCAGACTGATTGTGTTGCGATCTTATAGCGGTATCCATGTAACATTAATTAGTATTTATGTACCGAGTGATTGATTATGCAGTGCTGGAAATGTCTCGAGTGTTCTATAATTGAAATGTAATGGTAAAAAATTTTGCAGTTCTTTTTAATATGAGTAAAAATATGAAAATTTCCGCAGGTGTTTGTCTTTCTTTTGCGAGATGAATATCTCTTGTTCGTTAAGAGATTTGTCTCTATTTCATTCGGAAGTAATGTTTTACTGAAATCTTGTCAGATGAGAATGAATTACTGCGAAAGTTTTGACTTGAAAGAGAGAGAAAAAGCATTGCTGTGTTGAGGTTTCCTATACGTGGGTCGTGTTTATCTAAATGCGCATTCTTTGATTTAGCCCGAAAGTGTTTCGAGCCCAGATGAATCTCGCTGTCAAGGGAGGTCGGCCATCCTGATGACTCGCTTACAAATTACGAAGTCCTTCAGTTATTATCTGATTAATCGGTCAGGACTTCCTGAATGCAGTCGGGGTAATTATTTATGACGATCGTGTGGTCAAATGTTCTTTCTTCGTCGCATTCAGTTTAGCTTGAGGAAAATAGAAAAAAATGTGACATACATATCTTCGGACATTTTCTTAATTTTTTTTTATAGGTTATCATTCTGTTCAAGTTTAAATATTATTAGCATTCTACATATTCATGTTTGAATATTACACCGTTCAAGAAAAAAAAATTTTTTTTCTTCATGTTCCCAAGGAAATTTTAATGGTTTTTGGGTATACTAGGGCTGCTGATTTCAAAACTGGTGTTGATTTGCCAAATTGGCTAAGTTTCTGAATCTTTTCTTGGCTCTAAGTTTCTGAAACAATTCATACTTTCAACACTGTGATTTATGTATGCTGCTTATATGTATATTACAATTGAAATTTAATTGTCACACTTTATCTCAAAAACTAGAGCTGATCCGAATCTGACAAAACCAATGCCAGATTCGGAATGAGTGCCCAAAATCACCCTAAAATCACTGAAATACCTTTGGGAACAAAAACAATGTTGAGAAGTGCTATTAGCGTTCTACGAATTGATGTTCAAATATTATTAGAGTTCTGCGTTTTCATGTTTAAATATTTTTAGCATTTTGTGCAAATCTAAATATTACTTGCCATGGACTCCCCATCCAGCAGTATGGCCCTCCCTAGGCTGTGATGTTTGGTTGGCCACTTCATACTTAACGTATAGAGTGGGAGAAAATAGAGAGAATAATTTTAAAATATGGGATAATTTTCCGTGCCCCCTGGTTAGAGCCCTGTCAATCCCACCCTTGGCGGGGCCTTGCTGCTAGAATTCGGTTCAAGTTTGAATATTGCTATATTGCTAGCATTTTGTTCAAGTTTAAATATTGCTAGCATTCTATTTGACTTTAAATATTGCTAGCATTCTTTCGAATTTAAATACTGCCTGCATTTTATCTGAGTTTGAATATTATGAGCGTTCTATTCAAGTGTAAATATTGTTAGCGTTCTTTTCATGTTGAATATTGAAGTATTCTATTCAAGTTTGAATATTTTCAGCATTCTATTCAAGTTTAAATTTTTCAAATTTCGTCTTTTATGTACAATTGAGAAAGTGAAAAATTTGTCAAGGCTCAATTTTATCTCACATAATTTATTTGATCGCGAAAATTCTTTTGGTTTTTCAATGCTAGTAAATATTTTCGAATTAATTAAATATGATTCCTGAAATACAATCTGAAAATACTTCAGCAAGAAGAGGAATTTCACACTAAAAATTCATATAGTTAAAGTTTTCTGCAGACTTTCGCAATTTCAACAGGCACTGAAATAACGCGCAATAACATTATAATTCCAAATTTGAAGGCAACAATCGCGGAGAGAGAGAGAGATTTAAAAAAAAAACCACACATTTGTTTTTGTGGCTTCCAAAGAAAGAATAAAAGTAATTGAAATTTGTACTTTGGCTAAAAAAAACCAGAAGAAGTTGACATTTTCTTCTTTTGCAAATGATGATGGCTTTTGTAAAACTTCCGCAGATCTATTGGTAATTCAATCCACGATGTAAGAAGCATCCATCTATGGTTTTTTCCATAAGGGAGAGAAACTCTCTTTCGCCCCTCTTCATTTTTTTTTCTACTTCTTGTTCTTTTTTCTTGTTCGAGATTTTTTGGACACATACATACGTACGTACAAAAAGAACTAATAAAAAATGAGAAAACTCAAGCCTGTGTAGTAGAAAAAAAAAGCTAACCTGCCGTCCTTAACTGGTTATGTCAATGTCATACTCTCGTAAAAGGAAGATTAAATCTAGATGGATTATTGTCGACTGGGGCTTGATTAGACAACTACTCCTACTTGCTGATGGAACAGACCGGTCGTCGCTCCAACTTGTCGTATTTGTAGCTTTTGGCGATTAATCTCTTATAACGATACCATCAGCAGGTGCGAATTACTACTAAACAACGGGTAAAAGCTTAATTCGATTTCATTTCAAATTTAAATATTCAGTACATTTCTTACTAACATGAATTTTCGACGAAAAATCTTATCTTTACAGTTTTTTACATCGTATTTTTTATTTATATTTTTGTTGATTTTACCGAACCGTGACAATTTTGGTACAAATGTAATTTACTAATAGATTCATACTTGAAACTAATTGCATATGCAGAGTTTCTCTACCCATTGTTGGCTTGTCATTTCTGCATCTTCGTTTATCTTCCAGCTGATCAGGTTGGGGTTTCTGGTCATACATTCCTATGTAATTCTGTTTACTTTTTGTGTTTTCTACCTCCCCTAAAAGTTCGTACGTTGAGTTTTGAATCACCCTGTATATATATAATGAAAGAAATTGAATGACCTCGTTTCGATAACTCCCGACCTGATAACCTTTGATAACAAATGAAAGTACAAGCACAAAGGCCACAACAGACAAATTGGCCAACGAGGTGGCAGAAAAAAAGATGCCCATAAAATATATGGATATTAAATACAACTAAAATACAGCAACCCAATATAAAAACATACATCTCGAAAATAATAATACATAATACACTGCCCATAGAAACCGTAACAGCACCCAGGATTGCTGAAAGGGACTGGGTAATTCAATTTCTTTTATTATTTGTTTTTAAAATGTTGTTTTTAATTGAAAATTAATGAGCCAGTTAGAATGTTCTGAAATTTCACGTGAGCACTTCTGTAATAGTGGAATTTTGTTTGGTCAAGTGGGGAAAAAATAGAAACTTGCCGCTAGAGAAACAATCGGTTCTTGATTACGGTTGAAAGAAACCCATTATCAATTAGCATTGACAAGTGAGATAATAAATGTCCAATATGATGCCCTTTTCATTCTGATATAAGGGAAAATCTCCAAACGGCATGTACAAAAACATACCACAGGGTCTCCGTAGTGCTAATAAGAGAAATTGCAGAATCTCTAGGCGCTAAGTGTTAACGTCAGTAGACTATTCAATCCTTCCTCTTATGCAAAGGTGCACATCCTCAGGTCAATTGCGACCATCCGAAAGGGGGGTTCCATTCGGCCCGCGAAAAGTGTTCTGGTAGAAAAGTTACCGTCAGTTCGACTTATCGGAAATTCCGATTTCGAGTGTGGAAAAGAAAAATTTATTCAAATAACAGCGCTATTTACGAATATCGTATTAGTAAAACATGTCAAACTACTGAAGATGAAAAAATTCGAAAAGATAAATTATTCTAATTTGATCCTATTTAATTAATGAATAAGAATATTTAGAAATAAACTAGACGTACGTGTTTTATTACGGAAACGAGCACATACATGATACTCGTACAAATGAAACGAATCATAAATAAAATAAAAACACAACATTATTTTCTGTCAAAAAATGCAGTGATTTTTAACTGTATATCTCTTCTTTCGTGAGGAAATCATTCATATTTTGCAAGCAGACAAATGAATCCTCTAAATGAATCTGCTAAATTCTATATAAAGCTAAATGCTATATTCTATATTCTTTTGCTATAAATGCTATATTCTATATTCTTTTGCTATAAATGCTATATTCTATATTCTTTTGCTATAAATGCTATATTCTATATTCTTTTGCTATAAATGCTATATTCTATATTCTTTTGCTATAAATGCTATATTCTATATTCTTTTGCTATAAATGCTATATTCTATATTCTTTTGCTATAAATGCTATATTCTATATTCTTTTGCTATAAATGCTATATTCTATATTCTTTTGCTATAAATGCTATATTCTATATTCTTTTGCTATAAATGCTATATTCTATTGTTGAATGCTAAAAAAAATTCTACCTATTATATGTTATTTTTTGAATTTCTCTCATTTCCAAAATCTTCGAGCTAAGGGAAAATTTTAACACTAAAATATACGGAAAAAGATCTGAGGCCGAGTGAAAACTTCGACTTAAACAGATATTCGAGCTATCGGAATTCGAGTTATCGTAAACTGACAGCAATTACACCTAGGCTAACCATATTTCTTTCGTGAGAATTCGGGAAATCCTGATCCATAAGAGATATTGCCAATTATCACCCAGAAACAATTGTCAACTATCGCTGAAACTATTGAAAAATCGCTAGTGGTGGGAAATAGAGGGCTCCTGCAGGTCGCAATGGATTAAATGTACATGTAATTCACGAAAAAAAACGTGTGTGACAAATATGTGAGATGAATATATTTATATGACTGTATTAATTATGAGAAAAAGAGTTATAATTATATTATAGTATAATTCTCATTAGCAGTGAAAATACTATCAATATTATTTTTTGTTTCAATAATTTCTTTAATACATATTCAACCCTTTATTTGGCAATGTCGCTCTCAAAAGCAACATATTTTTCTGATATTTTTCAAGTAAACGCATTTTATATTCTGAGCTCGTTTCGGTAGTAACGAGATTCTGAACAACTCATAAACATTCGATTTTTACTTGTGAGCTATTCATGAAGTTTCTATAATTACCAGCAGAATAGCTCAAAGGTGCCCAATGTGCACTGCACATATCTCCTATTTGTTTACAAGCCAAGCAATAACGAGTGTTTACCTTCGAATTTTTGCAGTGAAATAATATGTGCGGAGGAGAAATATTGCTGTGCATTCTTCAAAAATCATAAAAAGTAAGTTGAAATACAACAAATAGCATTTTTACACCATTCTTAATATATGTAAATCATACAAATACAATGTACAGTTCTCTGTGGTGCAACATGCTATATTTTTCAAATATTGACAATAATTTTTTTGTCATGAAATAATATTCAGGGTATCTAATTTGCTTATTACAATTCCTCAGAAGCATTTTTCTGTATACAGGGTGATTGAGAAAAGATGGAAAAAGCTTTAAGAGGTGATAGTACACACCAATACAAACAATTGTCATGAAAGAATGCATGATCTAACATGAAACGCAAACGCGCTAGCTCGTTTCGAAACGGCCGCTAAAACCGCAATCCTGTTGAAATTTATCGCAAGAAAAAGAACACCATGCATGCAAATGTAACCTGGGGAAGAAGAAGAAACCTTATGCAAATCTTCGTCACAGTGAATAAAAGGCGCGGACGCCAGCCCTGTGAAGTGTGCAACCGTTTTAACAGTTGTAACGTACAGGATGGCGTCCATGCCTTCGCATTCACTGTGAAGCAGATTTGCATACGGTTTCTTCTTCCTCCCCAGGTTACATTTGCATGCATGGTGTTCTTTTTCTTACGATAAATTTCAACAGGAATGCGGTTTTAAAGTTTGCGGAGCGGCCGTTTCGAAGCGCGCTAGCGCATTTGCGTTTCATGTTAGACCATGCATTCTTTGATGACAATTGTTTGTATTGGTGTGTGCTATCACCTCTGAGTAAATTGAATCCATAAATTCAGTTCGACGCAAAGCTGCAATTTTAGTGCTTGGTCTATTAAAACATTTTATGTCCAGATATTTTATGATAAATTTTTACGTAAGCGCTTAAACAACGAGAATGATGTATGAAGGATAAAGTCGGGTATACTAAAACCGAACATAAGTCGAATAATATCTACACCTATGGAGTAAGATGACAATTGAGTATGTTCGCACCTGTCAAGTTTACGCATTATCTTGAGTAAATGTACTCATTATTTGAGTAAATTGCGTCCATAAATTGAGCTGTTCATGACGTTTCTATAATTACAAAACAATAAATGACATTTTTAAATCATTCAAATCTACATGAATCATATGAATACAACGTGTTCCCCTAAAGTGCAGCATCCCATATGTTTTTAAATATTGGCAATAATTTTTTTTGTCATGTAATAGTATTCAGGGTACCTCATTTGCTTAATATATAATCCCTCAAAAATTTTTCTGGATGTTTCAATTCTTGCCAATTAAGGGGGTTGGTGTGGACGCAAATTTTCGAAAAAACACGTTTTCGAATTTTTCAAATTTTCAAATACTATGAAATTTTCTGCATCTGTGTTCAAGGTTTTGTTCTACCTGAACTAGAAATATATTTTTCAAATAATTTAATATAAACTGCTGACAGGCATTATACATGTGTGTGTGCTAATATGTTTTACACTGAAATACTCTTTTTTCTAAACCAAGTTTTTGTTAAATTAGGAACATTTTTTTGAACCACCACCAGTTCCAAGACATTTGAATGTCTTGGAACTTTGTGTCTCTCTCAGCACTATGGTTGATTATTCTTGTCGCACCACGGTAATTTTCTACACACGATGGCTAGTTAGACACCGGGACCTACAATTTATTGCCGATTCCGAACGGCAGCTTTTTTTTTATACTCACACAAAGGTTGGTGCGCTAACCCCTCGGTGTGGGACTCCCTACAGTAGCAATCTTTTTCTGTGGTCAAGTCGCCATTTCTCTTGTACCCTTGTCAGGAAAGTTTCTGACAAGGACGAACCGGGAATAGAACTAGCGACTCCTCTAAACATCCTTTGGTACTTGAAGCGAGCATCTTATCGACCTGGCCTACTGCGCCCCTAACACACTATGGTGTTACATACTATAACACGAGGATTTCTTATTGAAATTATTCAAAAAAATTTTTATGGCACAAAATATGGGGAAAGTTTGGGAATTTTTGAAAAAAGTTGCATGTTGTTGAAGTTGAAATTCGAGAAAAAAATAAGCAACAATTAAAATACTAAATGTTCGTGTCAAGTTGTATTTGAAAAAAAAATCGATTGCCTAAAGAGAAAAGACAATTTTTAAATGTTCCTTAAATGAAGGAGATATTCCCATAGGAAAGCATGGGAAAAGCCAACATCGTGCACTAACCCAACCCCCGTTAAAGGGTTAAATAATAATATAAAATATTTTACGAACAATATTTGTGATGGGTAATTTGGAAATAATGTAGCGATATATTTTACCTAGAAAATATATACAGACTGAACAATAAATCAGTGTTGTCAGAGCTCTGGAAATAAATGTTTAGGTGGTCTTAGCAAAACTGTCACCGAGCACAGTAGTTAGGCTTGTAGTTGACGTAGGTGGGTGTATTATATATATATATATATATATATATATATATATAAAATGGGAGCAAGGTTGGCAGCCCTTACAGCATGCCAATGAAACTACTTTGGCGGTGGAATTTATTTTTCTTTTCTTGTCCACTCTTGTCACCCCCTCAGTAGATCAAGTGAAATCCGGTGGGTAATGTTGGACACACATTTTTTTCACCCTCAAGATACGTATACGTATTTCTTTTCTTACTTCCCTGTAGAGCCACTGGATATTTTTTTTTTTGGTCTCTTTTTATTCTTTCGCGTCCAGAGTTCATGTTTACAAAGACGGGTCCGCTTTTTTGATAAATCGGACAACTTGAAGCTCACACGTTTGAAGGATATTGTTTAAAGCTGTGAAATTGAAAAATGAAAACTAATGTCTTCTCAAGAATGCGTGAATACGCGACAAGAGAGAAGATGCTTTAATCACCTTAATCTGAAAGAGACTGATGGCCGAATTCAAGAAAAGATCTTTTAAAAGAGCAATCATCTCATAATAGAGTGACCTCCAATTGCACTGGGGGTCATTTCGAGTCACTGGTAAACTGGCCTTCACACGCCGTGATTTATACACAGAAATGGGGGGAAAAACAAAACAAAAAAATAGAATGATGATGATGATAATAAAAGAAAAAATAGGGGATATATATTGCAAATATACAGTCATAAAAACGGGTGAGAATTGACTGGAAGAATGTTCTAAAACAGCGATTCTCAACCTTTTTTGAATCGCGGAGCCCTTTTCAGTGTATAACTTTTACGGTTAGCAGTTTCATTTATTTATCAAATTTACTGATTTGTTTTATTTTCCCCGGAACACCAGTTGAGAACCGCTGTTATAAAACAAGGGTGTTCAACCCATGGGCGGAAATACGGGGGGGGGCATGGGGCATTGCTCCCTTTCCCCAGCTTCAAAGGTGGAGCCGACTGATTTAATGTATATGCGTATATACGAATTGACATCATCATGCCCTCCCAGCAATCATCATTGTGGCTCCCCCCCCCCAGACTCTTTCAAGTCTATCTCCAACTATGTGGTTTAACTTTCAGGGAGACTTCATTGATTTGAAAACGTGTTACGGGTCACTTAATTGAGTGATGTGGAACACCACCGCCGCGGGCCGCTTGAGTGATACGAATATGTGCTGATGGCCACTTGAGTGATCTGAAACTGCGCCGTGGGTTACTTGAGTGATCTGTAAATGCGCCGCAGATCACTTAAGTGCTCTGGAACTGTACTGCAGGTCACTCAAGTGATCTGTGCCAATTGCCACCTAAGTGATGTGGAATCGCGCTGCGGGTCACTTACGCGATCTGGAATGTGCCGCTTGGTTCATTTTTACAAAACCAAGTTCCAGGTTGCAGGCCACATCAGATGACTCCGAGGGCCACATTTGACCTGAGGGCCATAGGTTGAGAATGCATGTTCTAAAATGTATTGTAGGTCCCGGTCTAATTAGCTGTCGTGTGTATAATATGACCAAAAAAAAAATAAATCTAGCGTTACGTTTTGTGATGATAATTTTATGAAGAAATAAAACGTATATTTATTTGATTGCAGCTCATATCTATAATGCGAAGTAAAAGACGGACATTGTTTTGAAAATAACGGTATTGCCGATGATTCTTTTATTTTCTTTGCTCCGTCAACACATTATCTCGAAGATAATAGAAGAAGCTGATGATCATAGGCAAAGAGGAGAAATAGCACCGGGCAATTATCCTCTGTTTATTTACAAATATTTACACGAAAAGGGTACATTAATAACATTGTCTGCAAGAAAACTACGATAGCTCTCCTTGTTATCTTCGTATGCTACGTGCGGATCGAAACGTATTGCATTTCACCCAGATCTTTATCAAGGAACATGTCACAAAAACGAAACTTGATCAAACCGAGTCAGCAACAACTCTCAGGTCAAAGGCGGAAGATTGATCATCACCGAAAAATATCGTTTTTACTCTCTCTTCTTCTCGACGGCATCACCATCCTAAAACTATCATTTTTTTAACGTAAAAATGCCTCTCGATACAACGAACGACCTTAATTTTACCGCTGTCTTCTTTGTGGCCAAACGAACTCTTCTCATTTCTACTAGTATAACATCAAGCTGAAACTTTGCGTTTGAATCTGATGGTTCAAACCCTAAAAATAACATGGAACAAAAATAAAGTTATACTTCGAAGGAAACAAAATTTCGAATATATATAGTTTCAATTAAAAATACAGGGTGCATAGCTAGCTCTTCGAACCACAAATTATTGGCGAACCGTTGATCTTAGCACTTGCAATCAGAAAAAGTTTCCGAATAACGTGTAGGCCTCAGATACGTCATTCATATTGCAACGAGTTGTATAGTTATTAAAATAAAAAACACTAACTTTTTATACGAACACCCTGTGCTCAAAAACCGAATAAAAAAAGTTGTTGTCCTTTTGAGGCCAACAAAAGAAATTCCACGTTTCTAAGTGCAATATTTGCTGAGATGTTTGAATTCAAAAAATGGGGGAAAACAACATAAATGAGGGGGAAAACATTTCCGTTAGTTTATTCTGGTTTTTTTTTTTACCAATTTTTCTTCATTTTTTGAATTCAAATATCGCAGAGAATATTTCACTGAGAAATGTAGAATTTATTTTGTTGGCCTCGAGAGACCTACACAACCCCTTGCAATATGAAAAACGTATCTGACGTCCACACGTTATTTTGATACTTTCTCTAATTGGAAGTATGCCTCTAGTATCAACTGTTCGCCTGTGAAATGTCATGCGCCCTGTTACCTATGCCCCCGTATATGTTGTATGGGATACAGAAAGCACCAGTAAACATGCGTTATTACTTTTTTTAGAAGTGGCTTTAAATTCAATTGATTGGTGATGTATAGAAACTCAAGTGCTTTGATGCCGTATATAGTAATACAGAGGCGTCGGTAGTGTTTCAGACCTGTGTGGGCGCTCAACTTAACCTTTATATAGGAGATTTTTATTTCTGTATAAATTCTGGGGGTTCTCAGACCGGCGCTACAAGATACTGAGGGTGCTCGAGCACCCACTGCAATCCCGGCTCTGATGCCACTGCAGTAATAGGAATCTTCAACATAATTCGAGTCCCGAGCACCGTCTGTATATGTCTATCATCAAAAGAAGAGCACCTATATATTTAATCTTGTATATGCTCAAACTCCAGTTAGCATTAATGTTGATCCTTGAATGCAACTTGAGTTGGTTCTTTGATCGGGGTCCTGATTCGTAACTCGAAAAAACAAAATCGAGCCTGAGCATCTGGCATTCTCGAAGCCTTCGGTGAGATTCATGGTGCTCGTGAGTAACAGTTTGAAGATGCATGCTGTAAAATAAATATGAATCTATCGCCTGAGTATTTCAAGTTCTTCCGCAGTTTAACAATCTTTTTACATTAGTTTATTCTTCATAATTTCTATCCTTAATAGTATTTTAATGATCTTTTGATGAAAGATTCGCGTACGTGTGTGTGTGGAATCTGAATGTATTACTTCACTCAAGATGCATAATTGTTTAAAAACTGTATTCTAACTCATTTCCAGATGATTTTTCCATTGCATAAAATGGTCTTTGATAAACCTGCCAATATACGCGTTCAAAAGAGTTGGAAAAATGGAAGAACGCATTGATATTCAATTCACGTTCAATAAAATTTTCATAATTGGTCGAAACTTTGAAAGTTAAAATTCCTCTGAATCACGGCTAGTCAATCTATTCTTTAACAAATATAAAAGATTCAAACATGGTAGATTTCTTCATTAGAAGTAGATTCTTAAATCTACGAAATAGATTCGTAAATCTACGAAATAGATTCGTAAATCTACGAAATAGATTCGTAAATCTACGAAATAGATTCGTAAATCTACGAAATAGATTCTTAAATTTCAAACGAAATAGATTCTTAAATTTCAAACGGAATAGATTCTTAAATTTCAAACGAAATAGATTCTTAAATTTCAAACGAAATAGATTCTTAAATTTCAAACGAAATAGATTCTTAAATTTCAAACGAAATAGATTCTTAAATTTCAAACGAAATAGATTCTTAAATTTCAAACGAAATAGATTCTTAAATTTCAAACGAAATAGATTCTTAAATTTTTATATGAAGCCGAAGTTCGAAGTGGCCGACAAGTTAATGGCAACTTCGCGAAAATCCATACTTCGGGCATTCGCTGTGACATATCGACCAAAATCAAAATTTAGCAGATTTTTATAGTGGCATATATATATTCTATTTATATTAAGAATTTAGAGGGATTTTTCAAAAATTAAAAAATTCATAATTTTACTGAAAATGAACTGTATCAGTTGATATTTCTAGAAATAATTATTTTTTTCCCCGAATAAATGTTATAAGAGCTATTTATATATTTCAGTAAGGAACGAAAAGATTCGATTTACTTATAATAGGAGTCAACAAATGCGCAAATTTGGTTTTAAAATCATATTGAAAAAAAATCTAAATAAAAAATAAACTAGTTACACACTTACCTAGTATACTATTGTATTGGCACAGTTTAATGGATAAACTACGTGAGGTATTTTTTTGAGAAAATAAATCCCGGAAGACAAGTGTAGATCCACAAAACGGCTGTATTTGATAATTTTAACATTGATATTGCATGGTAATACTCACCGTAAATTGTAAACACAACTCAAAACCGTAAAATTGAAATTTCAATTATATTCTGATGATTTTAAATTATATTCTTACTATATTTACGGATATCAAAAATAATGATATCCTAGGAAACTCTAGTTCATGAAATGTACGTCGAATCCCTTACAAGTAAAAAATAGTGCGTTATGTTTCTCAACATTTGCATTTATTTGCCATAATCGTAGTTTACTTTCATCTAACAAAAAATTACATATTTAGCATTGAAAAATCACATTTAACTTAAATTTTAGCTTAATAATGATTATAATAATAGTGCAGATCAACAGTTTCACCGCATACTTTCTTGAGCATTCACTATAACTGCCGGTTAGAAGCTGCATAGAATGTCGAGCTTCTAGGAACTATCACAAAAATGTTTTGTTTTCCTTTTTTTACAACACTACATTTGTAAGAGATTTTGCGATTCAAGTTGTTTAGTTCACAAAAAAATTATGTATACGTGTCTTAGAATATTCACGCTTCCATTGGAAAATCTCAGTAGCCGAAGGTGAATGTATTTGATAATCTTCAGTCAAGTCAGAGGAACGTTACTAACATTGAGCTGATATCAACCTACCTTTGATGATTCAGATTATCCGTCCATTGTCTCTATGGTCAGTCAGATGAGAATAAAATCACCAATGTGACATTATGTAACTTACTTTATTTCACTCTATGGGAACGCTCAAAATTATGCCATAAACAGTTATTTTTAAAAAAATGCGATTTTCTTTAGTGTTCACCTGGACAACATTTGGCATGTACATCCACCGGATGATAATATTGATAAATTGACTCACGTGCACACATATTGCGAATGATCACAAGAGTGACGTACTATGGGTAATTATACATTTATCCCCTTTACCTAATCAAATTGAACGGTCCCGTTGCGAAATCAGCAGCAGCAACTTCACTCACTGTCACCTCGGGCAGAGCGTGATTCCGGCCATTTGAGCTGCAGACGGCAAGCAGTAAGACTGAAGTGGAGATCCGGAAATTTTCGTATATGGTGCTATTCCTGGTAGAACCGGTGCAAAGAATGCGTTCGTAACAGACGGTGGAAGACCAGCGATTGAGCCTGGAGTTTGCATTTGCATCGGTGGAGCTAAAGTTGGATATGGCCTGGATGCCATGCGCAGTTTTTCAATTTCAGCTTCCTTTAATCTTTTCTCCTTTGCACGTCTATTTTGGAACCAAATTTTGACTTGGGTTTCGGTCAAGCTTAGTGAAGACGAAAACTCGGCGCGTTCTGCTATGGAAAGATATTGCTTTGATCGGAATTTTCTCTCAAGAGCCAAGAGTTGTTGAGTTGTGAAAGGTGTCCTGGGTTTTCTGTTACTTTTATGTCGTCGTAAGTGGCATGTCAGTGGTGTGGGTTTTGGCGAAGTTCCATCTGCTCCTGCAAAAAGAAAAATAATTAGATCTCAAACGGATATGAAAATCTAGACTATTACACAGAGATGTACAGTTACACTACTATAGTAATTTAAGTGAAATATTGTTGAAACTAATTAGACTTTTTAATTTGAATCAAAGACCAAGTTGCTGTAGGAGACAATTTGGTGTACCGTAAACAGGGGTGACTTGTCTACATACTCGAATTTCTTATTTTAGATGACGCTATAGCCACTGTAAATGAAATAGAGAGGTGATTCCAAATCTAGAAGTCAGAGAGTGAGCCTCCATTACTACAAATTGTGCCCATATTTCTCATAACTACCCCGCTTTTCCCCCCCCCCCGTCTATATTTACCATAACTTGCGTTTTAGGGTTACGTGAAAATATTGAAAAACTTTGTTTACACACACACAGTGCTTGCTGGTTACATCTTATAGTCTTGATAAAAATTTACTTTGGTAAGTATACTTATTGTTTTGACTGTGTGGATGATAAATAATCTAATTAAATCCGTTTACGAAGGTTTTTAACTACTGATTGTTGCGAAGATGAATTTTTGGAAAGAGAGAAAATTCAACTGCCTTTGCGGGGAACCGAACCCACGTCCTTTCACTTTTCGGGTGAACGCACTAGACTACAAAGGCAGCAAATCTCTCAATCTTTCCTTGGAGCTCGTGTGCATCCTTTCATAAGTCACCATCTGGTGGCAGTCAGCAGCCTTTCATGTACGGTTCCTTTCAGTGCACACGAGCTCTAAGGAAAGATTCAGAGATTCGTTACTTTTGTAGTCTAGTGCGTTCACCCCGAAAGTGAAAGGACGTGGGTTCGATTCCACGCAAAGGCAGTTGAATTTTCTCTTTCCAAAATTCACCTTCGCAACAGCCAGTTGTTAAAAACCTTAGTATGGTAGCGGAGAGTGACGTCATCCTTTCTTAAATCAGTTAGTGAAATACTGGTTGGTTTATTAGTGAAATATCCAATGTTTGCATGATGACTTGAGGATAACATTTTATATTTGCTACAAGCAAATACAGATGCCACGAACATATACGAAAATTTTAGGCTCCAGGCCCTATAGGAATTATATATACAAAGAAGATCATATAACTCTCTATATACAAAGATCATATAACTCTATATATACAAAGAAGATCATATAACTCTATATATACAAAGAAAATCATATAACATATACAAAGAAGATTATATAACTTTTCAATTAATTTGAGAGATTAACACCAGAACAGGCATTTCCAACTAGGCAGATTTACATTGTAGACATAAAATAATAATTCTCAGTATTTAAATTTTTAATATTAACAACATTTATATATTTATACTTTTTCTTAATTTGTCCCTAATTATTTCCAGTTGAGTGAGATGGAAATATGAGCTCCAGAAAGCGGAATATCAAGGCAATAAAGCAGTCACCCCTTCAGGTGGGGTGACTTGGGTATGACTTTTCATGCATTTTTATCCATTATAATAGGCTACAAAAGAACTTTATCATTGGATAAAAAATAATTTTTTTATAGAAACATCTCTCTCTCTCTCTCCAGTGGTGCAACTTTTAGTAAAAAATGTTAATTCAAGAGGGAGATAATACAAAAAATGCCCAAAATCTGTACCCAATTCACCCCGGTTTGCGGTATCCTTGAAGAAATAAAAATGTTTGATCGACAGATACGACAGTGCTCCACAGGAGGAGATAAATTACCATATGTCTGTAGTTTAGATCAGGGCTGGAACTAGAGAGGGGGCAGAAGGTGCAACTGCCGTGGGCGCAAAATTTAGGGGGGGCCAGCAGTTTTAGGTGGAAACAAAGAACATCGTTATAAAATTATCGAATTTTAAAGTTGTGGGGTGGCAAAAATCTTAGTTACAGCCCTGGTTTAGATCACCAATGAACATTGCAATCCAATGCAGCAAACGAACTAAGGGAAAATTAATTGAACCATTATGAAGCTATCGTATTTTGATATAAAAAAATTCCACTGGGGAAGTTATTGGGATTCAATAGAATAATGAAGACAGTGTCACGTTTCTTGGTACAAAAACAAGTAGACTCCGCAAAATTACAAGCCTCATTCTTGATTTTCGTAAAATTCCATAAAATCATAGTGGAAACAGATAGAAGAAACGTGCCTTAATATCACAACCCTTGATTTTCAAGTGATGTGTGTAGGTACTGGAACACTTACTCGTCATCGTTCCAAATTGTTCCTCCGTGATCTAGCTCAGCTCTAAGGTGTCACTGATTCAATGCGGATGTGTTGTTTTGAGATATGCAACTTCATATTTTTTTAGACTCATGAAATATTTTTCAATGTAAACTTCAATATGTATTAAAAATGCAATTGGTAATAAGCAAAAGTTTTGAAGTGTGAGACATTGCTCTTGTTCCCTAGTTTGCTCAAGTAAAGTTTCGATGAACTTCTTAACCCGTCTGTTATTGTAATTGCATTTTTAATTGGGTTGCTGTTTTTTTTTTGAAATATATGACATCCATATTTTTATGGGCATCTTTTCATCAGCCACCTCGTTGGGCATTTTGCCTGTTGTGGCGTTGTATTTGTATTGTATTGTATATAGTGGCCATTTCTTTTCTGAAAAAGTGTATAATATCGCACTCACCATGTAGTCCAAATACCATATCGTGGGATGTTTGGATTCTACTTTCGTATTCTTTTACATTTGCTTTTTTTTCTAATGTTTAGATATCAAGCAAGTGTTAATCTGAGTCAGTTCATGTAGTTTATGTGAATTTGAACCTAAGCTCTTAAACTTGTTTTAAGCGTTTTCCTATTGTTTGATCATGAAAGGAAGATGCTGATTATAACTGCAATGTCTGGCACTTTGTAAAAGTACTTCATCAGCTAACAAGCAACATTTTTTAAATCTGTTTCTCACTAAAAACTTCAAATCTGAAAAGAAAAAAAAATGTATTTCCCCATGTGTACGATATTAGGAACACTGTTAGAAGAATCACAATTTTGAGGTTTATCTATTTTCTACCGAAAAAAAAAATCAATTTTTTTTTTATAATTCAATATCATTATCGGCGAAAAATACATTTGTCTATGAATATATTCCATCAATCATTCCTTTTTTTTGTGCAATCCAGCAACTTAAGAACGAAAAGTATCAGTATTTCAGCAAATACGAAAAGATTTCTCTCTCTTTCAAAATTTCTTTTTTTTTTTTATATATTTCTTTCACATCTGAATGACAACAATCAAGATGCTGTCATTTATCACAAGAAGGAAACCATTTCTGATTATTAGAGAACAGGAAAGACGAAAATCAGTTTTCACCCTGAAAAGTAAGTTTGATTTTTTTTTTTGTTTGAGCGATTTTGAAATATTGAATTTCTTTACATTGGTGAAGATACTGCTAATTAGTATACTTTGAATATTGCACTTTTCATAAATCTCAGTTAAATGTTCTTGTGATAAACAATGCTGTTCAGATTTCAAAAATATAAACTACTGCAAAAGCAACCAAAATCATTTGTTTTGAATATTTTTATCGTATAAAAAAATGTGTATGCTTGTCAATAAAAAAAAATTAATTAAATTTGTTTATTTCACTACAAAAAAAAAAATCAAAAACTAAAATTCTTTCTATTAGCCCCCCCACTTACCCCTACATTACGCTCACAAAGATAAAAATCTTTTGGATATTATTCTGATTTCAAAGGTAAATTTATAATATGATGGTGTAGAATTCCTCGACTCAATTACGCTGTCGAGGTTCGGAAGTATTTTAGTTGGGGCCGTAGACGACTACTTATAATACGATGATACGCACGGGTAAAAATGATGCGACTAGTTGCTCACGACTCACCGTGGTCGGGTCACAAGTCACTAGCTCATAAAAAAAAAAATAAAAACAGAAAATATATACATATAAAGACAGAAATTGCCTCTCGCAGTGTTTATGTCTCTAAAATGCCTCGTAATACTGAGAAAACTTCTTCGACTTTTTAGGTATTCCGCCCATTTGTTCATGGAAAAAAAAAAACTAATAATAAAATAATAAAGATGAAAGAAGGAAGAAAACCCGGAATCGTTCGTGCGGATGTGCAGTTTCCAAAATCACCCAATAAATATCCAGTAATCCTCTAAGTTAAAGAAAATGACCATCATAAAAATAGTTCCTACTGTTAACACGACAATAGAACAACTCATGCACAAAAAAAAAAACTCGCGTGAGAATATGATTCGGTTCTCGTACCACACTAAGTACCGAAAATCGTAAACCACTCAGTTTTCGGTGTATGCAAATTTTCTTGCGCTTTCAGGTGCTACTGCCTAGGCAAAAGTGACACTTGACCCTTTTCTGCCCGATCGGAGCTTTCGTTGTTAAACTGAGTTCTCTCACGCTTCGAATTTTCTCTTATTTTCTTAATCATAAAAAACGAAAATGAGCTTATGCTAATTCAGAAACATGAAAGATGCTATAGAGAATATTATCCGTCGCATTATGTAAATTATGGGCAAAAAATTTGAGATATATATTTGAACATTCTTCTTGCTCGGATTACATGGACGACACGTTTTCAAACCAATGATAAAGTCCGCACTCTGCTAAAGGTTGAATACAGATTCAGAAATTTCCTGGAAAACACCAATCTTGTTAAAAAAAAAAAAATTGCTGTCAAAATGCAGGTTTTTTTGCATGTAACTAAAATTCTAAATTTCTAAAATTTTTAAATTTCTCCAAAATATCCGAAAACGAAAGTTATAAGTAGTGCAATATTTAGTAACACCTTGATCTATCGAAGGAAAAAAGTTTCTTTCCTTATAGCAGGGTAATTTTGTTATTAGTTTTAGTTTCTTCCCATGAAGTCAAATAAAATGTCGAAATTACAGGGTAAATAAGCGACAGGGTGCATTGTCAATAAATTTTAAATACCATCATTTGGACTCAACGTATTTTAAATGGTAACCAAACCATTCTTCAAAAATGGAAACTGTTTCCAAATGATTCTAAAAGGTCCAGATTGATTTTAAAAATCTCTGGCAAAATTTAGATTTTGAGCTATACTTTCTTGGTTCCTACTTTTAGCTCTTCAAAAATAAGCTCAGCTTAAAAGGTGTTCGACTACGTTCGAGAGCACTTTTGTATAAAATGGTACTGGAGTTGAACTTTAATAATATTTTTTGATAGAAAGTGTCTCAAAATGGTGAAAATAATGGTAAATTTTGCCGCCTATATCATTTTCTATGAAAAAGTCATTTTTACGTCAATTTTAAACCAAATTGACGCAATGTTCGAAACACGATTGCAAAATATTCTATTAATGGAATGTCTTGTTATTTTCACAGAACACAGAACATTCAGTTAGTAATGGTGCAGGTTATAAACCAAAATTTAAAGGATTGTGTGGTACGCTCATAACTTACAATCAAATTTGTTAATGTACGTGTGAATTTTTTGAAATTTTATTTCAGTATCGTCTAAAAACAGTGTAATTAGACAAATATATATGTGATATATAGACCTTATATTTTATTTTATAACCTCAACAATATATATAGCACAATACTATATTAAAATTTCGTAATGATACAATGAATAGGTTTTTAGAAATCGTGTTTCAAACTCAAGTAAAATGTCAAAAATAGCATTCTTCGTTAAACGTGTTTAAAGTTTTTATTCATGCATTACTCGTACGTAAAGTTCCGTCTGCAACTGCAGCAGGAATTTTTAGAGGTAAACAATAATCACAGATCTGAAAAAAATTATCCCTCTAGATTGGAATTTATTAATGCCGTGCAAATGTCATGCTTTGTTCAATTGGGGGCCTTCTCTTTTGTCTAAATTATTGGAAAGCTCATAGATTTTTATGGTCTCAAGCGAGTTGTTTTTGAAAGAGATATGGTGTCTGTGTGTGCGTGTGTAGAAAATAGTTGTAGAGCAAGCAGTGTTTCCCAAAGTGGGCAATATCGCCCCCGGGGGAGATGGAATGGTCCAGGGGCGGACGGTTTAGAAGCTTTGGGTTTAGTATAGGATCCTATGGGTCGGCTTGAGTAATGGAAAGTATGCCTCTAGCCCAGTGTTTCCCAAAGTGGGCAATATCGTCCCCTGGTGGGTGATGGAATGGTCCAGGGGGGCGATAGAAGCTACGAGTATAACATAGGATCATATGGGTTCACTTGAGTCTGGAGGGGGGGGGGCGATGAGAGAAAAAAATTTCTGAAGAAGGGGGCGATGGAACAAAAAAGTTTGGGAAACTATGCTCTAGCATCAGCTGTTCACCAGTAAAATGCGGCAAGGGAAATTATGGAATCACCCTGTATGTACTTTTTTCTGCAGTACCTGAGCATCCAAATTTGCTCGTGCTCCCTTCATGCCCTACTTTTATCAAGGGAAAGCTTGAAAGCAATCTTATCACATAGTAGTTTCACAAATTTGAAGTCCTTTTTGCCTCAATATTTGAAATTTTTTTGGTGGTTCGACCGTACGTATCTATCTATAAATTAAATTTATAAATGGTATTTATATGTCTCTAACTGTTCATTTTTTGTTAATTTTCATGTATATTATTACAGTGATTATTTTTCACGCACGGAAATGAATTGAAACTCCATTCAATTTTTAGCCGCGGCTTTAACCCTTTCAGACCCCAGCATTCGTTTTTTGGAATTTCCAAAATGATTTTGTATTTTTGATACTGAAAAACTGCATTAAAAACATAAATGTCTCAGCAAATCTTTATTTCTTTTTTATTTATATATATATATATTTTTTTGTATGAAGAAGTAACTCACTTCAATCAAATTTTTTTAGACAAGCCCAGGGTATATTCATCTTCACATATAATTTTTTACAGAATTTTATTGCTGCATTTTACGCAATAAATCACACTTTCTCCCGGAAACCATTTTAAACAGCCCCCTGAAAGTTCAATTTTAAGTGCTGTCCTCTGATAAATGCACCCCAAAAGTTCATATACTCGCCATATTTCTAACTCAAGATTACACAATCCTCTACGGCAGGGCTTAGCTCAATGAGATCAAAAGAAAGGTGTATAGACATTTCCGCACATGGGGAATTCGGGGACAAACCCGCAGTCTATTCCCGCACTTGCGGAAACAAAGACCCTTCTTGTCTTTCTTTTTCTTCCTGTCTCTTCCTTTTTTTCTTCTCTACCATAAATGGACGAAGTTATGAGGGGGGGGGGGCTGTATTCACATGAAAATGTGCCACTGATATTATCTTTCTCGCATTCCATGATGAGCAAACCAAATCCAAAAATCAGAATGCTTTTCCTGGGTTTGAAAGAGAAATCCAAACACAGTGACTTCCTCATGAGTCGAGTAGAGGTGTATTTAGAGGGCAAAAAACGATGCAAAAAGTACGCTAAACTCGGCAAACGCATTTCAAACATTCTGCATAATTATGAGAAAAGCGAAAGATATTTAAACATTTTCGGAATCCTCTCAGCCTATATTGAAAAATTAGAGTGAACTTTAGCATCAGAATTTTAGTATGTGTTGAATCATGTATAACCGGGAAATAAAAAAATATTCAATGAAAAAATGATTACAATGCTTCATAGCTAATTTGATTTCATTAACCATGTTTCTCTTTTTCAACCGAAATATTCTTTATGATTTTCATTATAACACCGAATTATTGTCGAATTAATAAACGAAATATTTTGCAGGCACATTTTCGGTTCTTATTTAACCGTTATTTCTTATTTGGAGCTATGATTT